>NC_072033.1:14192177-14397177 GCF_027791375.1 Indicator indicator | reverse complement strand
TAGACCTAGCAGATATCTCTTAATTTTTTGCAGCTGAGCAGCTTCTGCTCTCTTTAAAGGGCTGCAGCAAGGCAGTAGCAGTGGCATGGTTGTCCTGGGGAGGTGGCTGTGTTCAGGGGCTCAATGAACTGCTGCAGGAAGCAGAGCTATTTCCCTCTGAGCTTTAGGAAAGAGCCTCAGGCTTCTGGTCTACCAGAGCAGTCAGAGGCAGGGGGGGCTGGTGTCAGTATGGGAAGTTTGGGGTCTCTGTGCTCACCAGTTGTGGACTGCTTCCCCTGCTTCAAGACACAGCCTCTGCTGGTAGATGTGCTCCCAGGTGGGTTTGATGCTTTGTTCCTTATTTTCATGGGATTTTTTTGTTGTTGCTGTTGCTCAAAATGCTGCAAAGCTTCAGCCACCTGCTGTTGCCTTCCAGCTCTGTGTGGAGTTTTTCTCTAAAATCTGGAGTTGTTTGTCTGGGGGCTCCAGTTTGCTCAGAGCCAGAACTGTTTGACTGGGCTTCCTGCTCTGAACTGTGGTGTTCCTGGGGTTTAGGGGAGAGGGTCCACAAGAGAAAACAGGATGAGCCAGCAGCTCTGCAGAGGGCAGCTAAGAAAGCCTACCCAAGTGAAGAAGTCCTTTAAAGCCTTCACTAAGCTTTTCCTGAGCTTGCTGCATGCTGTTGTGCCTCAATGGGAATGAAAGTGGAGCTCAGTGCTGGCCTGGAGCTATCTCTCAGAGCTGTAGCAGAAGAAAGCCAGAGGATTTTTTTTTTTTTTTCTTGCCAGTAAAAGCCTGTCTTTGCAGGGTGTCCTCCTCCCCTCTGCACCTTCTCCAAGATGAAACTGGAGATGAAACAAGATGAAACACCCTTATGCTGGGTGAACGCTCCGGGCCACCTTGGGTGCCCCTCTCTCAACCCTGAGCTTCCCCTAAAGCATTGCCTGCCGTCCCAGTGCCAGCCTGCCAGGCTTCCGTGCCTCTCCCTGCTGGCAACCAACCCTTCCCAGAGCAGCAGAGGACGAAGCCCTGGCTCGGAGGGGTTTGCAATCTGGGTTAGGTAGGAGAGGATGCTGAGAGCAGGGCCCCGAGGGAGGAGGGTGGGAGGCAGCTTTGCAGATGACGAGGCTGTGAGGTTGCCTCTCCGTGCAAGGTACGCCTTGCATTGGTAATGTGTTTGTAGCAAATAACGCTGGGCTAGCATGGGAATGTGGGTCACTGCTGGCAGGACTGGTGAAGGAAGAGGGAGCTGCTTCTGCCGTGCTGGGAAGGAAATGTATGTGACTGAGGGATGTCTGGTGGGGGGAGGTTTAGCTGCAGTGACTGCTCCGACTTGGAAGCAGCAGCTTTATGTGGGTGCCTGTTGTCTGGGGGGTGCCCCTGCCCTGGAAAGGGTCTTTGAGGAGAGGGTGTGGGCTGCAGGGGTTTGTGTTTTTGAGGTGTAGCAGTCCTGTCCTGTCAGGAAACTGTTAAGACTTGCTTGTTGATGCTTTGTATGACCCTGGCCATGCCTGGAGCATCCCTGCTGCCCCAGCAGGCAGGAGTGGGGATGCAGCTGGGCATGGCTAACCCAGGATGCCAGCATATTTTCATGACCTATTTCTGGCTCTGTTGTTCAGCGTGTGTGCTCGGGTCTGTGCTTTAGGGGAGCAGGTTTGCTCGTGGTGAGGAAGAGCCTGTGTGACTGCTCAGCAGATGCCAGCCAGAAACCAGCCTTGGCTTGGAAGGTGGACACGGGCTGGGGAAGGTGGCTCTGAGCCTGAACAGAACGTGGGATGGGGATATGGACATCCTAAATGTGTGTGTGGTACTTCAGTGTGGGAAGAGAGGCTCCTGCCTCAGAGCTAGCATGGTTAATGAAACAGTGCTGCTGGAAAATGCTGCCCTTGGTCAGCAGGGACTTGTTGAGTAGCTTCACTTCCAGCAAAGAGGCAGTGGAGCAGAATGGGGCTGGTGAAGGGTGGCATGAATGGGTTGTGTGAATGTGGCCTTGTAAGAGCTGTGCCACATTCTGAGCACAGCTCAGCAGCAGTGTTCTTGCCTGGCTGCAGGTTGTGGAGACCTTCTGAAGTAGCCTTTTCCAAGCCCTTTGGAGCAAGTCAGGAACTTGTCCTGCACCCTGTGCTGCCAGCAAATACCTCTGAGGCAGAGGGATGTGTTTCTGTAGCTTGCATATATGCTCCACAAGATGATCTAACCTGTCCACCTGTGTCTCACTCATCATTTTTCCAGAGTCTAGGATGAGAGCAGTGGCTGCAAGCTGACCCTGGGGCCAAACCTGTGGTTGTGGGGCTCAGATTTGGAAGGAACAGGCTGCATCACCTGATGGAGTGGCATCTATAGAGTGGGAGTGAGGTGTTAAATTGTGAGCTTGGTTGAGTTGCTCTAGTGAGAGGCTCCTGAGCAATGTGTAGGAGCCTTCACTCTAGCTGCCATTTGCAGCTTGAGGCTTGTTCCATATGCACCTGTGTGCTCCCAGCCACCCCCTGTGCCAGCCTCCTCCCTGGCACTGATCCCTGAGTAAGCATTGCCTGCTCTCAGACAGCAGGACTGGCATCCCTCTGCTGTGACCATAACATCTGGCCAGTCCACCTAGCAGCCTGTGGGAGAGACACAGCCCCAAGACAGGCATTGGATGACCTTCAGGAGAACTCGGTGAGCCAGGGAGAGCCAGACTGAGCCAGACTGTCAGGGGAAGGAGGACTATGCCCAGTGGGAGGAGATGGGGATTGAACTGTCTGGGTGCTGGGACAAGCTCTTGTTCCTGCTGCAGGGGCCAAGTATGGGACAAGGTCATGGTCTCAGACCAGATGTGGTAAGCTCTCTCACTGAATGGTTTGTGTTTTGTTTTGTTTTTTTTTCTTTAACTTGCTGCTTTCTGTTTTTATTATCCACCCAGGAACTCTAAAGCCACAGCCTCTCTTTTTTGGCTCCTCCTCAGATCTGCCCCCAAATTCCAGACCTGCTGGTGGTGCCAAGCTCAGTGACCCTTTGGAGCATGCAGACCCTGAGACCCATGTAGGAAGGGCTCTGTCCAGGGGCTTGTGGTTACCCCAAAACTTGTCCTGTGAATTCCTTGCCCAAGGAGATGGTTTTGGCAGTTGATGCTGCCAGCTCCTTGGTCTGTAGAAGATTGCAGGATGGCAACTTGCTTGTGCCTGCAGAGGCTCTCTCTTTTTTTGGGGGGTGGGAGGGAAGTGCATCTTTCTGCGACTGCTTCTGTGAATGTTTTGGTTCTTTCTTTGCCTCTGATAGCAAAGCTAGAGCACAGCCAGAGAGCAAAACCAAGTCTTGAAATAGTTTTGTTACCTACTCCCGAGCAAAACAACTCCTCTGTGCAGGTTCCACTTCTTGGGCTTTTCTCTTGTCCAGCCTGTGCAGCAAGGAGCAGGCTCAGGACTTTCTCTGGAGGGAGAGGTGGTGGTGATGATGATGGGTGGTGGCAACTGCCTTGCATGGCTGAGCAGCTGGGATGCTGCATGGTGGGAGTCCCAGCTTCTGGCACTGGCTGTCTTTTTGGGCAAGCCACTCACTCTGTGACATGTGTGTGCTGGCACACCTCCTGCAAAGCCCTGAAAGCTTTCATTCATGTCCCTAATTACTCACAGAGCCCTGAACGGAAAGGGCAGTGGCTGTGCCAAGTGCCTGACCTATCCCACTACAACACTGCCCTTGTGAGCACTCTCCTTGTCCCTCCTGGGGACCCAGGGGTAGCTCAGGGAAGCTTGATGGTGGTGCTTCAGCCCAGGTCCTCTCTGCCAGGGGAAAGGGTGTCTGTTCTGTGGCGCTTCTGCCCACCCTGTGAGCTATTGAGTGCTCCTGGCAGGGTTGGGAGGGGAGCTGTCCTGGTTCCTATAATTTCCTGGTTATTTTGGTATGTGGGTGGAAGAGGGAGGAGGGTGGCTGTGGAGAGGAGAGCAAGGTCAATGAGGAACAAACGTGCCTCTGTGCACTTGTGATCCTGCTGCCAGCTGATCAGCTCTGGTGCTCCAACTTTGCTCACAGAACTCATCAAGCACGGCCGGGAGAGGATAGGACAAACCATCAAGGCCTCTGGCTCCAGGCTCTGCTCATAGTGAGTACCAAAGCCTCCCACTGGGATGAGAGCCCTTTAAAAGCTCAGCCCCATGACCCTGGCTCTGGCTCGGCGGTGAATGGAGCTGGCTGGCACCGGCCAGATGTGGGCAGTGCCTGGGGACAGCTGCCAGCAGCCACTGCTGCCCGGCATCTCCTGCCATGGTCAGCCTGGCTGTGGAGGAGGGGGGCTCTGGGATGGCCTGGGGTCTGTGCCTGGTGGTGTGTGGGGGTGGCGAGGGGGAGAGGTGAGAGGTGGGGGAGGCTGGAGGGATCCTTGAGCCCTCTTTTTAGAAGGGGCAGGGTGGAGGGGGCTGGCGGATGAGAGCCTTCAGAGCCTCCTCACCACATATGAGAGCTTGGTAGAGCTGAGGGGGAATGGTCAAAATTTTCTGGGGGTAGGGGAGAGTGGAAGAGAGCTCTGTATGCTGGGGTTTATTTGTATGGTTTTGGGGTTCTTTGGGTTGGTTTTGTTCTTTCTTCTGTCATTTCTTTAATCCTGGCTTTTGTAAGGAGAGTTGGGGAACCCTTAAAACCCAAAGGGAGGAATCTCTGGGGTAGCAGGACCCCTCCTCCCCCAGTGATGCTCAAATAAGGTGGGTTTGAGCCAACAAGTGTGGAGTTCAAACCCAACTCCTCTGGCCCTAGCAGTAGCTGTGCTGGGTAGCTGAGAGCCCTGTGCTTTGCTGCTGCTCCCTGAGCCTGCCCTGGCCACCCCTGCTCTCTGCAGTGCCACCAGCCCCAAACTGCCCTGCCCTTGTGTAATGCTCTCTAGCTGCTGCTAGCCCAGATGTCATGAGGTAGGGGGACCCAGCTGGTCTCTCCTGGCTGCCCTGTGGGGATACTCCCTGGGCTGCAGGTGTAGGTGCTGCAGCATCCCTGGGCAGTGCAATAGGGGCTCCCTCTCCTCCAGGAAGGGTCTGGCCATGGCCAGGAGGGTTCCTTGTCTGGCCCTGAAGCTGCGTTGCTGCTGGGGCTGTGCTGATCTTCATGTGTTGGTGCCCTGACTGGTTTCTGCAGTTGCAATCAAGGCCTCACAGTGGCATTAATATTCTTGTGCTTGTTTAAGTCACTTCTGCACTCAGGCACCACCTCCTATCTGCATGTACCCAGTGTCCCCTGCATCCCCCAGAACAGGTTCCCTTTTGGGAGCAGCCAAGGGGGTAGCTGGGGAGCTCGTTTGAGGTGTCCTGTGATGCAGGAGAGCACACAGTGGGGTCTGGTGGTCCTTAGCAAGTTACTGGTGTGAAGCTGTTTGTCTCTTGTGTTTTGTTCTCAATGCTGTCTTGCTCTCTCCCCAAGTGCTGAGCGAGTTGCTTTTTTGATGGATCGTTCCCGGAGCCCAGACGAAAGCACTCAGGTGAGATCATAGCTCCAGGCCAGCAAGTCCTCACTTTTAGATTGGAGAAGGGCTGGTGCCTGTAGGGGAAAAGCAAGGAGGAGAGCCTGCATTAGCCTGCCAGGAGTCCTTCTGCTGCCTTGTCCCTGTGGGGGG
The DNA here is from genome assembly GCF_027791375.1 of Indicator indicator. Lineage (NCBI taxonomy): Eukaryota > Metazoa > Chordata > Aves > Piciformes > Indicatoridae > Indicator > Indicator indicator. The sequence goes on along the minus strand of NC_072033.1, from coordinate 14,391,629 downwards.
TGCTGGGTGGAGAAAAAAGGAGAACAGGGAGGCCCTATATGTTCTTTGGGGTAAGACATAATGTTTCCAGAGTCTGGGGAGCAGGAAGAGGAGGCTTGAGCAACCTGATCTAGTGGAAGGTGCCTCTGCTCGTGGCAGGGGGTTTGGAAGTAGATGATCCTCAAGGTCCCTTCCAACCCAAACCATTCCATGATTCTGTGTGTGTTTGTAGCAACTTGTCACTGGGAAGAGGGAAGCTGCAAGTCTCTGGTGCTGGGTCTGCATAAGGGAACTTCCAAGGCTCCAAACTTGGCAGTTTGGGGGCTTAATGGGAGTGGGCAGATGGCTGTAGGGTTTAGGGTGATCTTGTGTCCTGCTGCGGGAATGCTCCTGTCTCAGAGCTGGGCACAGGGCTTCTTGCCTAGCTCAGGCAGTGGGCAGTGCCCTGATGCCTTGGTGCTGCAGTGAGAACTGAGCCTTTCTTCTGTGGCAGCACAGCAGCTCCTGAAAGCCTCCAACTGGGAGTCAAGCAGTCACTTAGCACTTTCTTTGTGCAGGTATGGGATGCGGACTTCAGCACAGGCTCTGTCTCAGTACAGCCTCCATCTTGAGGATGATATTGCTTTAGTGCACGGCTCAGCTCTCCCTTTCCCTGAGAGTTTGCCTAAGCACCCACTGTGTCTCACTGGGTGTTTCTCAATGGCTCTGTACAAGTGGTGCTGTATGGAGAAAAGGAAAGCACAACCTGCCCTGTGCTCCTTGTGACTCCTGTTATTGTTATCCTCTCTAGCCTCCAACACCAACTGACAACATCAACCTTGGACCTTCTGCAAACCCAAAGTAAGCTCCCTGCAAAGGTCAGGTAGGGTGTGTGTGGTGTGTGCAGTGAAGGGATCTGGCAGGGGAGTGATGCAGCTGCTCCATGTGTCTCACATGAATGGTGTCTGCAGAAGTCCTGAGCATTACATTACTTGGCTTTGATGCCATGTGTATCGTTGGGGCACCAGGTTTCAAGACACTCAGCTGTAGCTGGTCTCTGTTACCACAATCATGCTCTCCTGTCTGTGTCTGTAGACCCATCTCTCCTGAGAGGTAGTAAGGGAAGACCTTTCCCATCTTTGCTGGCTCTGACTATCCTTCTATAGAAATATTTTCCTTGTAAAGATGTCACTTGGTTCCAAAAGATGCCACCACCTGGTCCTGTGTTCAGCAGGTGGGGTGCTGAGGCATTGCTCATCCTCTCCTGGGTGCACCAACATTCACAGTGTGAAGCCTCTGCCTGTTGGGAGCGAGGATCTCCCACCCTTTAATCCCTTTAATCCCTTTCACAACCACTGGGCTTTCCAAGAAGGAGCTCTGCTTTGGCACTGTTGCTGTGGTGTGCTTCTCTCCCAGAACCATTAACTTGTTTCCTTCTTGCCCAACAGTGCCAAGCCAACAGACTTTGATTTTCTGAAGGTTATTGGCAAAGGAAGCTTTGGAAAGGTAGGTGAGCTGTACAAGTGGGGTCTTTAGCTCTTGAGGGGCAGCTTGGAAAGAAACTTTCTTGCTGAAGGAGTTTCTGCCTGTGCACTTTGCTTGCACCTCTATCTTACTGGAGGCACTGAGACCTCAGGGGTTTTATAGCCCTGCAGCCTCGAAGGACAGATGTGTGAGGTGATTTATGCTCAAGGTGGTGATGATGAGGAGCAGTATTTGTTTCCAAATAAGCTTCAGGCTAGCAATAGATCTCCAGATAAATCTGTACCTTGTGAGATAGCAAGGATGCACTTCAAAGGGAACTGTCCACAGAAGCTCCAAAACTCTTCTCTATTTTGTGTAAGAAAGGTCTGTGGAGGTGCCTTTATCTATTTATTCATTCTGACAATGAGAAAGCTCCAGCCCTCTGACTTCCATTATAAAGACCAAGTACTTAGCAGTGACCATTTGAAGCTGTACTTGGTGTATTCCCTGCAGTGAGCTGGTGAGGAAACACTAACCAAATGGCAGGAGGTGTGACTGGAAGCTGTGACCAGGGCCTTCTGTTGCAGGTCCTCCTGGCCAAACGCAAGTGTGATGGGACTTTTTATGCAGTGAAAGTCCTGCACAAGAAAACCATCCTAAAGAAAAAGGAGGTAGGTCTGCTCTTGGCTACTCCTGCAAAGAGTGACCAGTGTGTAAGCCATCCTGGCAGTGTAATTGAGGTATCTTGCAGCTGGCACTCGGGTAGACATCCTTAATGCTAGACATGGATTTCTCTGTGCCATGGGAGCAGGGAGAAGAACTGAGATGAATCAGGTCAGATAGGAGGGAACAGTTCCATTCCTCAGGCTGGAGATGCCCTTCTTGGGTTCTCAGCTGTCCTGAAAACAGCAGTGAGTCCCTACAGCAGCCTGGCCTGAAACTCTAACACCTTCCCTGCCTTTTGACAGCAAAACCACATCATGGCAGAACGCAATGTGCTGCTGAAAAATGTCAAGCACCCCTTCCTGGTGGGACTCCATTACTCCTTCCAGACCTCAGAGAAGCTTTACTTTGTGCTTGACTATGTGAATGGTGGGGAGGTGAGTGCCTCACAGGCTTTATTTTAATCCTTTACTTGGTCCTTCCCAAACGTTCTGCTTTATTGTCTTAAACTGTTTCTTGTCACAAGGCAATGATGTTTAAGCCTAATACTGCTTTGACTGCTGGCAAGGACCACCCAGGAGCAGCTGGCATGTTATTAGCTTATCTCTAAACCAAGTGAAGAACTTGCTGACTATGACTTGAGCCAGATGATGCCAAAAGTGAGGATCCTGAGAAAAGTGTTAGGAGTGTTCTCTGTGGAGAATGTGAAACACTGATGGTGAGCTTTAAGCAAAACCCACTGATGGGACAGCTCTGGATCCTGGTCTAGTGCTTGGGTGATGCCATTTGCTAGATTTCTTTCTCTGTTCTGTAGAAGCTTAGAAAGGGGTTCAGATTTCCTGGAGTCGCTTTGTTTGCACTTATTTGGTGCTTGCTGCAAATCAGTTTTCACTTGAGCAGTTGGCTTTCAGGCTTGCCCTAGGCATCCTTTTGGTGTTTGTTTTGTTTTTTTGGAGGGGAAATGATGAACCCTCTCATCTGCCTGTAGCTCTTCTTCCACTTGCAAAGGGAGCGCTGTTTCCGTGAGCCCCGGGCCCGGTTCTATGCTGCAGAAGTCGCCAGTGCCATCGGGTACCTGCATTCCCTAAACATCATTTACAGGTGAGGCATGGGGACAGCAGGGCCACCAAGTCTGCCCAGCCAGGCTGTGTGGTGCTGGGAGGAGATGAGCTTCACTGCTGCCCTGCAGAAAGCGGGACTGGACTAGCAGAAGAATCTCCTACCCCTGACAAGGCAACATGCTGCTTGAGCATGAGGGGTGCTGTCTGCACAGGACCTAATGGGCAGTAAACCTCCCAGCCTGACAGTGGGAAGAAGAGAGAATGGTCAGGTGTAAAGCTCTAAAAGAAACCTGGCTCAGTAAGTTAGAAAGTGTCTCTCAGGAATAATTTCTGCAGAGAAATGTAGGCTAACAGCTGATCCTGTGACAGCAGTCTTTTTGTTTGTATGTGTGTGTGCTCATGTCCAACAGTGGTGGAACCTGCACCTTGGGAGTGTCTTGGTGAACTTCCCAGAAAGAGAGACTGGCCATTGGAATGGGCCGCCCAGGGAGGGGATGGAGTTCCCTGGAAGTCTTTAAAATAAGACTGGGTGAGGCACTTAGTGCCATGGTTTGGTTGATTAGATGGTGTTGGGTAATAGGTTGGACTTGATGATCCTGAAGATCTTTTCCAACCTGGTTAATTGATTCTGTGAACTAGATTGGGAAATTTTGTTGGCTCCTGTTTTTAGCTGATGCTTTCACATCCAGCTCTTCTGAATATTCTGGCCAAATCTGCTCAAACAGCCCTTTTTGTCTTGTAGGGACTTAAAACCTGAGAACATTCTCCTGGATTGCCAGGTACATCCCCAGCTCGTGCTGTCTGCCTTCTGGCTTTGAAATCATCAGGACCAGAAAGGGAGGGCTGTAGTTCTGCAGGCTGGACTATAGCTCCAGCTCACTGCATGGATCTTGTATGTGTACACCACTGCAGGGCAGACCCTGTGAGTGCAGTGAGCCTGTCCTCTGCAGAACTGTGCACTGAGGGCCTCCTCAGCTCATTCCCAAAAGCTGGGAGCTGACTTTTGTGGGCAGGGATTGAAGTAAGAGCAGGTCATTGCTGCTGCTCTGGTGGCAACCACTATATAATGGTTCTGGGAAAAAGCAGTGGCAAAGCATAGCAGTGTTGGATCCCTTCATAGCCATGCAGCTTTAGACAAATTAAAAATAAAATCTAGAGTTTACTTTCTCTATAGGTTCCTGCACATGATGTATGTGTAGGACCTCCAGAAGGTGAGAGAGGGGAAGTGGATGAGCAGTGGGGGAACTAAAACATACATGAGGTGCAATGTGAAAGCCAAGGCTTGGAAATCCTGTCTCCTTTCCAGAAAGAGTGGGCCAAGCTGAAATGTCTCTCCTTTCTTTAGGGACACATAGTATTGACAGACTTTGGACTGTGCAAAGAAGGAATGGAGCAAGAGGAGACAACTTCTACCTTTTGTGGCACTCCTGAGGTACTGCACGTGCATGAGACTTGTTGCTCTGGATCTCAGATTTGTGGGGGGGCTCTGAGTAAGATCATCTTGGTCTCTTTGAGGCTGTCAGCCTGAAGCTTGACAGTTCAGATAAGGCTTTCCCTACTCAGCAGTTGAATTTCACCCATGTCAGCTGTACTCTGAATTTGCTGTGCTTGCAGAGGCACCTGCACTTGACAGTGGCCACTCTGTGAAACTGGGGCTATCTCCAGGTAGCTGTGGAGATAACCTTTGACCCTGGGAACCCACAAGCAAACCTGTGAGTTAGCAGTTGACCTGTTCTGATCCCATGGACCTACAGAACTGGGAGCCTGCTGGTCCTGACATACAGGACCTTGCTGTGCTCTTTCTGCATGTCCTAAGCAGGAGCTGCAAAAGACCCTGTGCAGAGGAGAGGACCAGGCTCTCCTGGAATGTGAACCCTGCCCTTAGGGGAGGAATGTCTTTTCACCTATGTACCTTGACTAAGTTGTGCTAAAACTGATCTCCAGTTTGGCTTCTCAGAGGCTTTTTTCCTGCTTCTTGCTGAACTGGGGATTTTTCAATACTTTTGCCTAGGTAATACATCTGTCCTGCTGTCCTTTCTCAGGGAGCATGAAGAGTCTGCAAACAAGATACCTTTCAGTATCTCAAGCTCAGAAGTGGGCAGCAATTTCCTGGTGGTAGCCTTTAGCTGTCAGTAGGAACACACTTATGCAATAGTACAGCATGAACCAAGCAGGAATGTTCTAGCTTTGGTTTGTGGGTTTTTTTATGTCATTTTTTCCCTGCCCTAGATAGAGAGCCTGATAGTACACAGATAATCCTGTGTGAGACCAGACTTGATGTGCTGCTTGCTCTGCAGGCCAGTTGAATTCTCTATTGCTCCTTGGTGGTGATTATTGGAGTTTTCCTGCTTTGGGCAGACCTACTGGGACTGAAAAGTGCAGCTTTCTCAAAGCCAAAGGAGCCTCTTAGAGGTATACTGTGTTAGTGCAGGACAGCTTTGTGAGCTGAGTTGCAGTCGGTGGCAAATCCTTGTACAAGCCCTCTATAGGAGAACTTTCTGTAGCCACCCCCAAAACAAACAAACAAAAAACCCCCCAAACTACCTTGAGAGTATTAGGTGTCTTTCAAATCTATTGCTCTGAAGCAAGTGGAGAATCTATCAAGGCATAGTAGGAACTGCCAGCTTCCTAATGTGTTTACTGAGTTTGAGCTGCAGCCAGGTTTGTGTACTTATGAGGACAAAGCTTTTCCTTTTACAATTTGACTCAAATATTTCCTTCTGCTTTTTCCCAGTACTTGGCTCCTGAGGTGCTAAAGAAGCAGCCCTATGACAGGACAGTAGACTGGTGGTGCCTAGGAGCTGTCCTCTATGAGATGCTGTTTGGACTGGTAAGTTTGGAAGCTGCTTTATGCCACATGATGGAGACTGTTGTTGACATTGATGTTGGTTTGACACAGACAGTGGAATCCTGAATGAGAATGTCCTGTTGCCTTCTGAATCTCTATTCATATCTGTTATCTGAGATATGGCAGGTTTCCTTCATCTTCTCACTGCAGGACCCATTTTGACCTGTGATGTGTGGTTCCTTATGGTGGCTCATGCTTTACCTGGCTGCTTCTCCTTTCTTTCAAATTAGCCTCCTTTTTACAGCCGGGATGTCTCTCAGATGTATGACAACATTCTGCACAAGCAACTCCAGATCCAAGGATGCAAGACTGTGGCAGCTTGTGACATCCTCCAAGGACTTCTCCACAAGGACCAGAAGAGGAGGCTGGGTGCCAAGACAGACTTTGTAGGTTGCTTCTGTTCAGATCAGGAGGGAGGATTAATAGGAAACCTTTCTGTTCTGAGCCTTTCTTTCCTAACAGCACTGCCTTGGGAAAAGTTTTCCATGTGTGCTGATGTCCCTTCAGCTCCTTAAAAGGGGCATATGGCACTGATCTGAATTTCCAAAGGGGGAAATACTATGATTCAAGATGTGGTGACAAACTAGGACGCTAACATGTGATGGTGTTATCTCCCGTCAAGGGATTACTGGACCATAACCCTCCTGTAGTGAGGATTTGCTACTTGGCCCCTACATGGATATGTGGTAGCTCAGTCTCTTGCTTTAACTACTTAATGCTATGAGGCCTGCTGGCAGGTGCTGGCAAAAGAGGGCTGGCAGAAGACTAATTTCCTCTCTTTCTATGCAGCTTGAGATAAAGAATCATGTGTTCTTCAGCCCAATAAACTGGGATGACTTGTACCACAAGAGGATTACTCCTCCGTTCAACCCCAATGTGGTAAGTGGGTGTTTCTGTCCTCGTTATATAGTGGTACAAAGCAAATCCTCTCCAGATGCCTCAAGCACTGAGGAGTGCTGAAGTCTGGGTTAGGAACTGCAAATGCAGTAATAATGATGCTTTTGGAAGAGTAGATCTCTTTTTGAACATAAGCAGTTGGTTGGGCTCTGGTCACTCACAATGACTCTCTCTCTCCTCCTTGGCTTAGGCTGGTCCAGCTGATCTGCGACACTTTGATCCAGAGTTCACCCAAGAAGCAATCTCTGCCTCCATCACTCATACACCTGACCTAGCAGCCAGCAGCTCCAGTGCCTCAGATGCATTTTTAGGCTTTTCTTATGCACCAACTGAAGAAGACATCTAGGTTTTACAAAGGCTTTGAGAAGCCAGTTTTTAACTGAATGGGTTTTATTTTGGTTGGTGGTTTGTGTTTTTTTTCTTCATTTTCTTTTTCTTTTTGAAAGGATTGGTACTATGCTTTGCTCACAGTTGAAGGAGATTGAGACTAATACACTAACTGGCTGGGATGGAACAGAGCTCTTAACTTTTACTGGTTGGATTTCCCTCTAAATGACTGTTCCTCTGGCAGGGAAGGTGGATCACAGATTATGATTTCATGTATTTTTTTTCTTCCCTTCCTGAGTGTCTTGTGTGGCTTGGCAGAATTGTGTTCACTCTCTGGTTGTATTTATGGTTGAGGTATGTACCATCACTCACATCAACACCCATGCCCCTGGCCACTCTTTTTGTGGAGCTAACTCTGCCCAGTGCCATCTACTGTTTTGCTCCCCAGCAAAAGAAACTCTTCATGCCTACCAGGAGCAGTAGCTTCCTTTTGGTGGACCCTGAGCTAGACTGCAAAGCTGCTCAGTTATTGCCCCCAAGGCTGCTGTACATCTGTAACTCCTGACCTGTGCTTTGGCTTTTCATGCCAGTCAGTCCCTTTCTCTTGCCCAGGACTGAGATGCTGCTGAAGCAACAAGGAGGCTGGTATGTTGGGGGCAAGGCAGGGGTGAAATCTCAGCTGAAATAGGGTGGGGAAGAGGCTGAGTTGCTCAGAAAAAAGATAACTTTATGGCCAAACCCTGCTTGGGGTGGGAGGATCCTTTCACAGCACACCAATGTAAGGAGCATGACTTGGAGCACCTCTGAGCACAGGGCAGCACGAAGCAAGGGAGCCTGAGCCCACTCCACCCCCTCTGCTGGGCGGGCACCAGCATTGAGCCCCTGGCACAAGGGACAGCAGAGCAGCAGCAGTGCTCCAGGCTCCAGCACCCCTCTGAAAATGCCTGTCACCTATAGAGAACAGTTATTTATTCTGCCTTAATTTAAATGCCGGGGTCCTCACGGAATGTCACTGCCTAGGCCTTTTTTTAAGGTGTTTTGTTCTGTTGCTTGGGTAGGGAGGAAGGGGGCAAGTAACATGGGGATAAAAAGGGGCTTGATCCAAAGTGTGTGATGCTCATGCTGTGCTCGATTTTTTTTTTTTTTTTAATGCTGAAGTCAACAGAAACATGAACGTGGTTTATATTAAAGTAACACACTGATGTGCTTCCATCTCTGTCCTGTGTGTAAGGGCTGGGCTGAGGACAGTGGGAGGGGGGTGTTGGGTGTCATGCTGGGCTGGAGGGTGGCCTTATTCCAACAGGTGGTTGCAGCAGAAACACAGAAGTCCCTACTTTAGGCAAAGACAACGCGTGGGGGGTTTTGCTTTTACCTGGGCTTAAAGCCCAGAACCTTCTTCCCGGATGGGGGCTGGCCTGGGGTAGGTCTCCGCAGCCACTGTCCGGAGCCGTGCCCACAACTGGAGGCTGAGGCAGCCGTACCTGCGGCCGCGGCGGCCCGGTAGGGTACAGCCCGGCCTGCAGCGCGGTGCGCTGAGCCCCATTCCCCGCCCAGCACAGCGCTGCCGCCCTGCTCTCTCTCTCTCTTCCTCTCTTCTTTTCTCCTTCCCTCTCTCCCTCCCTCTCCGGGCACAGAGCAAACCACCGGAGCGAGCCGGGGCCAGCACCCCGCTCTCTCTTCCTCCCTCCCTCCCCGGGCACAGAGCAAACCACCGGAGGGAGCCGTGGGTGGCCGCGCATGCGCCCCGCGGCCGGCCCGTTGCTACGCCGCCATCCCCGCGCCCGCCGCGGGGTAAGATCCCTAGAACTGGCGTTCTCCGGCGTCGGTAGCCCCCGGTAGCCCTATGGAGAAGGGCCTGCGGAACGCCATAGTCTTCAATGCGTCCAAAGGGGAGGCGTTCACCCTCGCCAACAGCTACAAATCCCTGCGGAAAAGGCTTCGCGGTAACTGGAAGATCCAGAGGTGAGGGGCGGCCTCTGAGTAGCTGGATTTGTTGTTTTCCAGGAGAGCAGGCGGGGCTCCGTAGTCCGAGGGTCCTTTACAGGTAGGGACGAAGGCTCGCTTGGGGTCCCCGGAGGGTTCTCCATCAGCCTTCCCGGGCCTCTTCATCTCCCGGAGGAGCTGGGCCGCTCCCCGGTGGGGAGGCTGGGGTGACCTCACCTCCGCACTGTGCAGCCCCGAGGGTAGGGGCTAGGGTCCTGCAGGCCCAGAGAGATCCTGAAATTCCTGTGAGGTCTGCACTGAATCCCCGAGTAGTCTCTGGGGATGTGTCAAAGCCAAGAGCTCTCGCACTGATTGCAGTCTGCCATGAGCTGTAGTTTGCCTTTGGAACGTATGGCGGTCTTACCACAGAATAGGTTAGATTGGAAGGGACCTTAGAGATCATCTACTCCAATCTCCCCACCATGGGCAGGGGCACCTTTCAATTAGACTCGGCTGCTCAAGGCCTCATGCAGCCTGGCCTTGACACCCCCAGGAAGGAGGCATTCATAACCTCCTTGGGCAGCCTATTCCAGAGTCCCATCACCCTCATACTAAAGTGCTTCTTCCTAAGACCCAGTCTAAACCTACTCTTCCTCAGCTTAAAACTATTCCTTCTTGCCCTGTTGCTCCACACCCTTAGGAAAAGCCCCTCTCCAGCCTCCCTGTGGGACCCCTTGAGGTATTGGAAGGGATCCTAGAATTGTAGAATGGTTTGGGTTAGAAGGGACCTCAAAGATCTAGCAGCAACTGCTCCTGCCACGGGCAGGGACACCTTCCACTAGACCAAGCTGCTTAAAGCTCCATCCATCCAGGGAGGAGGCATCCACAACCTGTTCCAGTGTCTCACAGTAAGTTAAGTTGTGTGCCCATGTGGCCAAGAGAGCCAATGGCATCCTGGCCTGCATCAGGCATAGTGTGGCCAGCAGGAGCAGGGAGGTCATTGTACCCCTGTACACAGCACTGGTTAGGCCACACCTTGAGTACTCTGTCCAGTTCTGGGCCCCTCAGTTTAGGAAAGATGTTGAATTGCTGGAGCATGTCCAGAGAAGGGCAAGGAGGCTGGGGAGAGGCCTTGAGCACAAGCCCTATGAGGAGAGGCTGAGGGAGCTGGGGTTGTTTAGCCTGGAGAAGAGGAGGCTCAGGGGAGATCTCATTGCTGTCTACAGCTACCTGAAGGGAGGTTGTAGCCAGGTGGGGGTTGGTCTCTTCTCCCAGGCAACCAGCACCAGAACAAGAGGACACAGTCTCAAGCTGCGCCAGGGGAGGTTTAGGCTGGAGGTGAGGAGAAAGTTCTTCCCAGAGAGAGTGGTTGGCCATTGGAATGGGCTGCCCAGGGAGGTGGTGGAGTCACCATCCCTGGAGGTGTTCAAGAGGGGACTGGATGTGGCACTTGGTGCCACGGTTTAGTTAGTCATGAGGTTTAGGGTGACAGGTTGGACTTGATGATCTTTGAGGTCTCTTCCAGCCTTCTTGATTCTATGATTCTATGATTTATAAGGACAAAAACTCCTGATGCAGGTTTTTGAGTCTATCATATGTTAGAGCTTGGAATAAAAAGAAAACGGCCATTGTACATATGAGGTTGTGAGTCTGTCCACTGCAAAATGTTCCCAGAGCAAAAAGAAGTAAAGAGGAAGCTGATGTGGTACAAGGTTTAATAGTAGCTGTGACATATTATACCAGTTCTGAATCTGCCACAGTACCAAGTTCCAGAGACTTTACTATTAGAAATCTGTAGGGATTATTTTTGCTTGGGTTGTTAACTTTAAACCCAGATAAAAGGATGTGAAGTGACTGAAGTGATTTGCTTTGTGCTTATTTGCCAGTCCTTAAAAAAAAAAAAAAAGGCAGAAGTGTTCCCTCAGGACTATATGCAAGAATAACAAATCTTTATTAATCTGTTCGTAGCTTAAAAGATGAGATCACATCTGAGAAACTCTTTGGGGTAAAGTTGTGGATTACAGCAGGGCCAAGAGAAAAGTTCAGTGCTGCTGAGGTAAGAAGTCAATAATTGTTTGCAAATTAGTTATGGTTTAAAATTTGCTTGATGTGAACACTGAAAACTGCACTAGTGCTGCTTTAAATGAGTTTACCCCAAATGGAATTTGATTGTTGTGAATTGCAAGTAGTCAGAATCATTTACCTTCCCTCATCTCAGTGTAAATTTCTGCAGTCCTGTCTCTTTTTTCACATGTTTTTTGTCTGGATTTTTACTGTTCTCTAGTTTTCTGTTTTGAAGAAATTCCTGGAGGAAGGTGGAGCCATCTTGGTGATGCTAAGAGAAGGTGGAGAGTCCAGATGTGGCACAAATATTAACTTTTTGTTAGAAGAATATGGCATCATTTTCAATAATGGTAATGGGGCTTCACTGATACCTTTTATTCATCTCTTTTTGAGCAAAATCAAAGCAGCAGGTTCAGCTTTTGTAGATAAAACCCAAGCAGATCCTTCTCCCAGAGTACCTGTTGGTCTGTGAGATGGGTTTGCTTGCAGTCTGCATGGACATGGCAGTGTGATACTGGACACACCAAGGGCTTTCCATGAGCAGAGTACCCTGATAACAACTTCACCATCTCCATTCCTTTGCTGTAGTTGTCAGGTTTAGTAGTATTTAGGAGCAGGAATTAATTCTAGTGACATTTCATGGTTAAAAAGCCTTTCATTGAAAACTTTTTCCCTTGTGTTTTAGTGGACTGAATCTCTGCATCCTCACTCTGAATAGACAGTGACACTTTTCTTCAGCAGGCCCATAAAATGCCATTCAATTTTTTGTGGGGAAAAAAAAGCACAAACAAACAAACAACAGGACAACTTTGTCTCAATATTCCTGGGGTCTTTGGTGGCATTTCTAGACCATGCCTTTTTTTTTTTTGCCATCAACTGGCTTCAATCCCTGAAGCTTTTAGTAGCTAGATAGATAAAACAAATTTGACCTCATAAAACTTGATACATATCCTCGTAACTGGATCATCCTTTTGTCTCTCCAGCTTGGCAGAAGGCATGGAAATGTGTTTATTTTTTTATATTTTTCTTTGAACATGCAAATATATTCCTGTTCTAAATCTTTGTGTCCAGAAGTAAACACTGGGGAAGGTTGTTTGGAGTTCTTTTGGGTGCCACATGCCAGCTTTGTGGCCTGAGAAGCAAACAGGCAGGGAATCCAACAGCTAAATCATTTTTTCATTGCTGTCTCTGGCACACCAAGCAGCTAAGATGTAAATATCTCTGTTTTTTTTCTTTTCCTTTCTTTCTTCAAGATGCTGTAGTACGAAATGTGTACTACAAGTACCACCACCCAAAAGAAGCACTAATCTCTGATGGAGTTCTGAATAGGTAAGTATTTAGGGTATATAAATCTTCACAGCAAACTCTTCTAATTCATACTGTTCTCAGTAAGTTTTGCTTTTCAACATCTTGTAGGGGAATCAGTGAAGCTGCAAGAACAACAGTGCTTGAGACAACGGATGAAGATGGGAGTGGACATGACTCACAGTAAGTGTTTCCCTCATGTGAGAAGATTTTAGAATAACTCAGAATTAGCAGGTTTGTAGCTACTAGGAGTGTGTTGTGCTTGTCTTGAGATTTTCTAATGTCTTTCTTGTGCCAGCTTCTTAATCCTCTGGTTATATGTGGAAAGGAGAATCTGTTTAGCAGGGTTTGATAACCAATGATGGAGCAGGAGGGATAGGTTTGAAGGGAATTATTATCCTCCTGACCAAATCTTCTTTGCTCCTAGTCTGTGGATTTTAATTTTATTAAACAAGGTACATATGAATAACCTCTAGGTACTGAGGAGTCTGGCTGCAGGTATGAGCAACCCTACATTGTAAAGAGTCTTAATCCAGGGCAAGGTGGGCATTGCAGGTTTTAGCTTTCCATCCTTCTGTGCTGCAGAAGAGTGAAAAGCATTGAGAAGAATACAGTTTTTCTGTAAATAACTATAATTATTTGAATTCTTACTTGCAACAGGTCCATGTCCTTCTTGTGCTGGGGACTCCAGAGCTGGACCCAGCACTGCAGGTGGGGTCTCAGCAGAGCAGAAGGGCAGAATCCCTTCCCTCTACCTGCTGCCCATGCTGCTGGGGATCACCCCAGGACACAGCTGGGTCTGTGTTCTTTGTTCCTTATTTAAGACAAATCATCAGCCTGGAAAACTCTGTAGAAAGAGACTGAAGTGTTGTTACAGTGATGGGAAGTTTCAAAAGCACAGCTCTTGAGATTCCAGCAGCAGTGCAGAGTTAAGAGTTTGCAGGCCAGGCAGAGAGTCTGAGTTCTGTAGATGTGTCCAGCCTCCCTGACACACACAGGTACTGATGGAGCTCCTGTGTTCCCTGCAGAGCTCTCACTTTCCTGTATCCATTTGGTGCCACGTTGAATGTGATGAAGCCAGCAGTGGCTGTTCTGTCAACAGGATCTGTCTGCTTCCCGCTCAACAGGCCTGTTCTAGCTTTCTACCAGCACGAGGTATGGCTCTGTGTGTCACCATGCCTTCTCCTCCTGCCCCACACAGAAGCTGAGAGTGTATTTTCTGCATCTGCAAGCTCCGGATGAGCCTAGTGACTCCTGCCTTCTTGAATGGCAAACTTCCTTGCATGGGGTTCAGCAGAGAATTAATTTGATAGACAGCAAAGATTATGCATTTGTTTAGTTGTCAGATGGATAGTTTTAGTTCCTTAAAGTTTTTTTTTTTTTTCCCACTGTTTCAGTGATAGTTATAATAAGATTATCATTGCCTGGTAGAGGTTGGGAATGACCTCTGGAGATCATCCAGTCTGACCCTCATGCTAAAGCAGGGTCACTCCCAGCAGGTTGCCCAGGATTACAATGTCCAGATGGGTTTGGAATCTTTCCAGAAAAGGATACTCTACAGCCTCTCTGGGCAGACTGCTCCAGGGCTCCAGAACCCTGAGTTTTACTATATTGCATTCTTTGTTGATAGAGTCAAGGTGGAAAGATGGCAGCACTGGGATCTTCCCACATGTTCAGTGATCAATATTTAGATAAAGAAGAAAATGGTAAGATCATGGTAAGTTTGGGGTTTGGTTAGGGGTTGTTTTTTAAAACACCATAGTGGATTTTCACATCACTTACAAAGCAATCCAAAGGCCTCACCTTAGAGCAAGACAGCTATGAAATGGATTCCATGTGGAGATTCTAACCCAACACCAAAACCCTGAGGAACTGGTTAAAGCACAACTAACAGGAAGGGTTTTTTAAAGAAAAAGTTTATTATTTGTGTTGTAGGACTCTGAAAAGCTTTTCCTGCTTCTTTTCACCCCTTTATTATTAAGATTTAAATATTCAGTAGGGTGTTATTTTGGTTACTACTTTTTCTTAGCTTCTTTAGAGCTTGATTGTGGCTACTGGTTAATATAAACCTTTGCATATATAGCTCCTCATAGCTGGAGACTGTCATGCACTTTCCATGACTCTGTGCCTCCAGAGGTAAAGGCAAATACAATTTTATCTTCTCCCTAGGTATTCTTTGCTTGTATTACCCATATTTTTATTCTTTTTGGTGATATATTATTTAACAGATTTAACATGAGTGTTTAATGTGTGATTACTGGGACCCTCCAGAAATTAATGCAGTTTTGCCCTCCTCCAGGATGTGCTTTTCCAGTGGCTTACAACGTCAGATATCCATTTGAACCAGATGGATATGGAGGACCCTGAGGTAAGAAAAATCTACTGTAAGGAGGTAAATAACAGTGTGATCCACCAGCAGCCCCAGTATTTAGCACAAACTGGTTGACAGCAAGATTGTTCAGGGTCTGACACTGGGTAGACAGATGAATTAGGCATAAGTGGAGTCCCTCAGGGGTTGGTACTGGGACCAGTATTACTCTATATGTTCATCAAGGACCTGGCTGAGGGAATGGAGTTCGCTGTCAACAAGTTTGCTGATGACACAAAACTGGGAGGAGTGGCTGACATACCTGAAGGCTGTGCTGCCATTTAGTGGGACCTGGACAGGATGGAGAGCTGGGCAGGGAGAAATTGAATGAAACTGAATGAAAGACAAGTGTAGAGTCTTGCATCTGGGTAAGGACAACCTCATGGACCAGTAGTTTGGGGAAAAGGACCTGGGAGTTGTGGTAGACAACAGGATGCCCATGAGCCAGCAATGTGCCTTGTGGCCAAGGCAAATGGCATCCTGGGCTGGATTAGAAGGGGTGTGGTTAGTAGGTGAGAGAGGATCTCCATATCTACTCTGCCCTAATGAGGCCACATCTGGAATATTGTGTCTGGTTCTGGGCCCCTCAGCTCAAGAACAACCTCAGCAAACTGCTTCAAAGAGTCCATCACAGAGCTGCAAAGATGAAGGGAGTGGAACATCTCCTCTATGAAGAAAGGTTGAGGGAGCTGGGACTCTTCAGCTTGGAAGAACCTGAGGGGTTCCTGTTGATTTGCAGGGCAGTGTCAGGAGGATGGAGCCAGGCTCTGCTCAGGGATGCCCAAGGACAAGGGGTAACAGGGGCAAGCTGGAGCAGAGGAGGTTCCATGGGATCGTAAGGAGAAGTTTTTCACTGTGAGGGTGACAGAGGGCTGGAGCAGGCTGTCCAGAGAGGTTGTGAAGTCTCCTTCTCTGGAGACATTCAAAACCTGCCTGGGTCTGTTCCTGGGTGACCTGCCCTGGGTGATCCTGCTCTGACAGGAATTGGATTCAGTGATCTTTTGAGGTCTCTTCCAACCCTTAACATTCTGTGATTCTGTGAAAAAAATAATGATGTTGCATCTCTGTTAGTCAGGATCAGATTTCATCTGAGAAAGTCTCTTTCTAATTTCCCCACGGTTATGAGATCATTTGCTGCTCCAGTGTAATCAGTTTGCACTTTGAGCCCTCACACAAGAGGAATGTGCATGGAGTGAGAGCAGATTTTCTGTACATGAGTGGGGATCAACCTGAGTATCGATTTTAGTTGCTTTTTTAACTGATGTGTTCATCTGGAAATACCATGGGACAAAAGTGTATCCTGTGTGCAGAAAAAGAGCAGCAGTCATGCACAGATGACTAGAGAGCTGAAGAGGAGGGTTTGCACTTACCTAGTGAGCTGCACTGCAAAGGGTAAAGAGTGAAAGAATTCTTTTTAGATAAGATTTTGAGTGAGATACAAATTAGAAAGAGGCTATGGAAATGGGTTGTCTTTTCAGCCCCTAAGTGTGTGTCTGTGTGTTCAGATTTCAGAGTACACCATGCCCCCAGATACAGCCGCGCTCTCTGAGCAGCTGCGAGTCTGTCTGCAAGAAGGAGATGAGATCCCAAGAGACTTCACAAAGCTGTTTGACACGTCCCTTTATCAGCTGGATACAACTGCCCTCCCTTCAGTTATCAAGTCAGCAGCTGTGATTTTATTTATTTACTCCATTCTCTGTTCTGCATTTTCTGTTGGTGCTTGTGTGTCCGTGTGAGAGCAGAAGGGACTGAGCTGTAGGCAGCATTCCGAGCATGGATGTGCCAGGAGGTTGATTTGTACAGCATGACAGGGATGTTTTCTCTTCCTTCTTCTTTTAGCTGTAGTTTCTGATGTTGTTTTTTCCTTTTTTTCTCACTATTACTGATGCAGTGAAGTGATACTTTTAGTAAAATTACCTGCAGCGATGTTGGGTAGTTTCTGGAGTGCTAAGTGGTGGTTTTCCTACTGCTGGATTACTTGGCATTTACTGAAGTCATCTTTGCATTTCCCAATAGTTGTGTTTAAAGATTTCTCTGCAGCTCAGTTTCTCCAGTTTTCCATCACTGGCAGCTTTGTCTCATGTAACTCATCTGTTACCAAGTCATAGATGAACACATTGACATAAAACCCCACTCTGTGCTGGATTCTCTTTCTTCTGACTCTGTGTTTCTTCATAATGGGATCTCCCTCCTCATCCCATCACAAGTAATTTAGTGAAATAGCTTCCTGAAAACCCTTTTTGAAATCCCAGGTCTGCTTTTTGTGAACTGGATCACATTTTCCTCATGCACCATTTTTTTTTTTAATGCTGTGACTGTGCATAATGTTGGCCCTGGTGGCTTCATACAAATCCATCCCTACAGCCTGCCAGTGGAAATGGATTTTGGGTAATTTCTTGTCTCATACTTTGTCTTTTTCTGTGCTACAGAGCTTATGAACAGCTGAATGTGAAGCATGAACCCCTCCAACTCATTCAGCCACAGTTTGAGACTCCACTACCTGTCCTCCAGCCAGCTGTGAGTTATCTTCTTGTTAAAGAGAGCATATGGAGTATCCTGTTTCATGGAGAACATCTGTGACATCTCCATAGTTCTTTAGAGTGCAAAAAAAAAAAAAAAAAAGAAGTGAGAAATGCTGATGTAACAATAAATTGTGTGGGAGTGGAGTACCTTGGGTATAACACCCTTCAGCCCAGTAGCTGTTCCCAGTCCTATGCTGGTTCAGCATTTGCTGTGAAAACAGAATGTGGTGTTTCAGAAAACTGTGGTGATGCAATATACTGACTGCTGCTTGGGGAGGAGCCAGGCTGTCTCACTCTTCTTCCATCTCCTGTGTCCTCTGGGAAAGTAGAAATTGGAGCATTTATCTTGCACAGCAAAGGCTGGCCAGGTTTGTGCCACAGAACCATGAGCTGACAGGAACAACATGAGCTATGGCGGGGGGGTGTCAAAATGATTTCAAAAAGCAGATTTTGACCAAGAAGGCATTAAGAAGAGTGTGAGCAGCGGGTCAAGGGAGGTTCTCCTCCCCCTCTGCTCTGCCCTAGTGAGGCTACATTTGGAGCACTGGGTCTAGGTCTGGGCTCCCTCATGGAACAAAGCCAAAACCAAGCTGCAGATGCAGTACGTCTAAAGCATGACTGGGGCACGCTCATGACTAAATTCTTCTGGAATATCCAGTGATTTTTACAAAATACAAGTGGAGTTTAGAAAATAAACGTGTGCTGTGTCCTGTGGAGCTGCTTTTGACTTGATAAAGCATTTCTTCCTAGTCCAGCCTAAGTCCAAAACTGCTGTCTAAGAGAGCTGTAAAGTATAAATCAAACATCTGTCACTAAACTGTGCTGACTGTTCTCTTCAAGGTTTTCCCACCTGCTTTCAGGGAATTGCCTCCTCCCCCTCTGGAGCTTTTTGACTTGGATGAAACTTTTTCCTCTGAGAAAGCTCGTCTTGCAGAGATCACAAACAAATGTGAGCAGAGCACAGTGATTCTTTACACATTTATATATAAAGTCCCAAGTTTTTGGAGGACAATTGTTGTTTCTGATGTGAAACCCTGGGCCTCCTTCATGACAATCCACTGCCCTCATCTCAGGAAATTGGAAGGCCTTGGGAACTGAGGCCATGGTTTGATCTGCCATGACATCGTGTTTGTAACATGACATTTTCTGACACTCCTGCCTCCTCTTTCCTCAATCATGCATGATTTGTGTTGCATGCTCTTGCTGATTTATTCCACATCTCTTTGTGCTTTGAAGCTAACATCTTGAGATGATTTTGAGCACACCCTAAGCCTAAAGAAGACGAGAAAGCAGCAGCTGCAGGCGTACATCACAGCTAGTGCACTGAACTTAGTTATAGGACTTAACCCCTCAGAATGCCAACAACAAGTGGAGATCTGTAGGCCATTTTTGCCCAGCTGCTGCAGATGTGTGTGCTCTTACCCTGCCTTCTGCCCTGGGCTGTTCCTTTAGGTACTGATGACGACCTGGAGTTCTATGTACGGAAGTGCGGCGATATCCTGGGAATAACAAGTAAACTCCCAAAGGAGAAGCAAGATGCCAAACATATCCTGGAGCACATCTTCTTCCAAGTGGTTGAGTTTAAGAAACTGAACCAGGTAATTTTAGTAACAGAGTCACAAGTGGCTAGTTGGTAGTATTGGGATGGAGGCAAGGTCTTTGCAGCAGCAGCTACATTTGTCCCAGGCAAGAGGCACAGTGATGTGTTCAGACATTTGTTATGTAAGAGATCAGACCAATGGAGTGTGATCCAAAATGCTTCTGCCTGTTGATCTGTACAGAATCCAGTGCTCAAGTCCTTCCTTTATTTTAATTGGGGGATTAATACATGCAAGTGTA
This sequence comes from Indicator indicator, assembly GCF_027791375.1. NCBI lineage: Eukaryota > Metazoa > Chordata > Aves > Piciformes > Indicatoridae > Indicator > Indicator indicator. The sequence continues at coordinate 14,372,390 of NC_072033.1, read as the reverse complement.
GTTTTGGTAATTTCAGCTAAATCCAGCTCATTACTGGTGTGGTGTGTAACAGCAGCATGCCCTCATCAACCATCACAGCCTGCTAGTGCTGCAACAGAGATGTGAGATATCTAAGGGGTGGGGAGAAAGATGATGGGGACAGATTCTTTTCTTGCCCAGTGACAAGACAAGGGACAACAGGCAGAAACTGGAACCCAGGAGGTTTCATTTAAATATGAGGAGAACATTTTGTGCTGGGAGGGTGCCAGAGCCCTGGAGCAGGCTGCCCAGAGAAGTTGTGGAGTCTCCTTCTCTGGAGAGATTCCAAACCTGCCTGGACATTGTGATCCTGGGCAACTTGCTGCAGGTGCCCCTGCTTTAGCAGGGGGGTTGGGCTGGGTGATCTCCAGAGGTCCCTTCCACACCTCAGCATGCTGGGATTCTGGGATTCTCTGAAACCAGCATTCTCACTCACAAGTAGCACTGTGTTGAAATGATTCTTTGTAGTGAATTTGAAGCTTCAAAATCTGTTTGGAGCATCTTAGTAAATCAGCCCTTGCTACTAACAAGTGTTGCCCAGATAGTCAAGTTAAAACAAAAATCTGACATTTCTACCCATTGTTAACATTCTTTTTTTGTCCCCCCTTTTTTTCTCATCTTCCTTTATCTAAGGAACACGATACTGACACGAGTGAATCTGGATTCCAGAATGGTAACTGAGACCTGACTTTCCCCACTCTGAGACAGACCTTTTGGTAAAAAAAAGACTCTCCCTATTTTATTTTTTTTTTAAACCTCTGCCTCCACTATATTATTTGGGATCATCTCAGTAGTTCACTGTTTGGGTCATTTATGTGTAGCAGTTTGGGTAATTAATGCCTTTTGAGGAAGTGTTTGCCTGTTACCAGCATTTTCCAAATAATTTCCTATTTTTCTACTTTATTGAAACTGTAATTTTGTAATATATGAATAAAAAAAGTCTTATACAAAGGATGTGGTTTGGGGCCTTCTTTCCTCTGGTACACAGCACTGGTGGGGCTGCATCTTGAATACTGGGTTCAGTTTGGGGCCCCTGTGTCGGTGTGACCATCACAGACCCCTCACTACAAGAAGGATATTGAGGGACTGGAGCAGTCCAGAGAAGGGCAACAAAACTGGGGAAGGGTCTGGAAAAAAGGGCTGGTGAGGAGCAACTGAGAGAGCTGAAGTTGTTCAGCCTGAAGAAAAGGAGGCGGAGAGGAAACTTTCTTGCTCTTCACAGCTCCCTGAAAGGAGGCTGGAGCCAGGTCAGGGTTGGTCTCTTCTCCCAAGGAACAAACAATAGGACAAGAGGATGGGGCCAGACTCTTTGAAGTGGTGCCCAGTGACAGGACAAGGGACAGTAGGCACAAACTGGAATCCAGGAGTTTCCCTCAGAACAGGAGGAGAAACTTACTTGCTGTGAAGGTGCTGGAGGCCTGGAGCAGGCTGCCCAGAGAATTTGTGGTCTCCATCTCTGAGGAGATTCCAAACCCACCTGGACATTGTGATCCTGGGCAATCTGTGGTAGGTGACTCTGCTTTAGCAGGGGGGTTGGACTGGATGATCTCCAGAGGTCCCCTCCCATCCTCACCATGCTGGGATTCTGCGATCTTGCTCTTCTACATTTTTTAACCCCAAAGCTGCATTTTGCAAAAGATCTTTCTTTATCCCACAGAAGATCTGCTCTGTTGGCATTGCTTCATGCTTCTCACACCAGCTTGGCACAGGTTTTCCTAAGGAGGTGCCCCCAGAGCACCTGCAAAGTTGCTGATGGGCTCAGATGTGCTAACAGAGTGTCAGCACAGCACAAACAGCAGTGTTTGTGTCTCTGCTTGCCTCTGCAGCTGTGTCTGCTTCATAGCAGCGTGTTTGAAATTCTTCATGTCTTAGTCTTTGGTTTATTTCAGTTTAAGGACACAGTTTTTCTTTGTCACATAGAGTAATTTGCACATTCCAGCTACAGATTTACACAATAAGCCTAATCTTTCCTCAGCTTTATCAATACCAGTCAGCCAGCACAGGCTGCAGCTAAACCAAACAACTGTGTCACACTCTCCCCAGTTACAGATCTGGTTTGTGCTCTTCTCTGGTGTTTACACATCAAACTGTATGCCCTTTCTGGGCCATTTTTCTGTCACCTCTTCCTGATGTTGTAACATGATTTAGAAACACATCACCTGAGCAGGCAGAGAATGGAAGCAGCTCCCTGTTCACTGTTTATCTGCAGTGTCTCTCTGAAGGACAAGAAAAGTTTTCCTTGGCTGGATGTTCTGTGGCATGACATACATGTGGAGGCACTAACTTGCCTCTGCCTTTCTAAGCTGTCCCTTTGGCCCTCTGGAAGTACTGAAACTATTGTTTTGTAAATAGAAGGGCTTGCTTTGGTCATGTGAGTATGATACACATGAGATTTGTGGCTGATGACAGAATTTTGGAGAAGTACAAACAGGTGAGGGCTCTCAAGAAGTGATGCTAGGCCACTGGAAGGTTAGGCACACTGCTTAGCCATGGGGTTTGTATATCAATGAAATTGTTGTAATTCACAGAAATTGCTTCCAAGCAGCTTGACCTTTGTTGTCCCTGTCCACTTATGGAATGGGACTTCTCCTCCCTTCATCTATCCATGGAAGTAAAAGGGGGAAGAGTAGAGAGGTTCTCCAACAAGCTGTAAGTGGCCTGGAAAGTAGTTTAAACAAGTAAATTTACATGTCTTTTGTGTCCCCTTTACATACTGTTAGAAAAAAACAAGGGAGAGGGAGCAGGTGTGTAAAGGTGGGAATCCCTGAGAGGAGAGCAGGGCCATCTGTAACAGGGTGAGTACTTTGGGGTGGGCTCCGTTTTCTCCCTCGGCGTGGAGTTCGCAGGGTCGGCTGAGACTCGCGGTGCTGAATTCCTGCGGCTGGGACAAGCAGAGAAGTCCTGGATGCAGCTACCGGCGGAGGGTGAGGCGGCAGGGCGGCTCGCAGAGCCCTGCAGCCGCTTTCCCCAGCAGTGCCGCTGGCCGCGCCGGCCCCGCCGCTCTCGGGTTGTTTTTCTCTCAGTGTGCCAGAAGAGGGATCCCCATCCCCAGCCGCCGCCTCCCTGCCCGCGCTTCCCGTGGGCAGCGGCGGGCTCCGGCACCCGGCCGGCCCCGGCAGCTGTGCCGCCATGGCCCGGCTGCAGGGGCCGGGGCCTTGCTCCGGCGCCCCATCGCCACCGAGACCTCCGCGGACGCCTCTGCCCGGTAACGGGGGCGGGCGGGGCTGGCGGGGCTGCCGCGGGCCGCGCACCTGGGAGCGGGGCTGGCCAGGGGCGGTGGCAGCGGTGGGGCCTCTGCCTGTGGCGGTGCTCGGTGCTCCCCGCGCAGGGCAGGGATCGGCGGGGCCCGGCCATCTTGTGGCGGCGGCGGGCGGGTGAAGGCGGCCGGGCCGCGGAGCTACGGGCGGGGCGGCCCCGGAGAGGCCGTGGGGCGCTGTGGGGCCGCAGTTGGCCTCTCGTGGTGGGGCGTAACCGGCAGCTGGGCCCATTCGCGGTCCCGCCCGGCGCTGTGCCTGTGTTGAGCCGCGGGCCAGGCCGGCAGTCAGAGAGCAGGCCCAGAGTGAAATCCAAATCTTTATTGCATCAATACAACAAACAAGGATCGGGGGGTGCGAAGGGGCGGGTGGCAGCAGGCCTGCTGCTGAGCTGGTGCCGGCTTTTGGGGGCTTCCATCACCAGTCTGAGCCTCCTGCATCCAGCAGCTGGCCGTGTCTGTCGCCCCGGGAGGAGAGAGTGAACCTGTCAGCAGGTGTGAGCGGCCGCTGGCTCAGGGCAGGGCGGGAGGGCTTCACCTGCTGTGCCGCAGCATGGATGGGCGGCAGCTCCACACACTCGCTCCTCTGTGGCACAGAAGGGCCCCAGGATGGCACCTCGCAGCCCGCCGTGCCCCAGGGCAGCAGCATCACAGAGCCTGATGCAGAAACAGGGATGGGGTCAGGATCGTTCAGCTGGGTCTCGAGGGTGACAGACCTGTGGAGCAGTGTGGGATGCCTTTTGAAAGCTCCAGGCCAAGCCAGAGGAATTACTACAGACGTCTCCAGGGTTGGTGAGTCCAATTTGGGGCATCCCATGAGCTTCAGCTCCTCAGCACTTACATCTAGGGACAGGCTGGTATCCAGGGGATCCTTTATTGCTGAGATCTCCCATCTGGGTGCTGGTGTCTTCCCAAAGGTTGAGAGGTCACTGATGAGCTCAGTGCTCTTGGAGAGCAGGCTCTCCTGCAGTTTGGGGTGGTTTTCTTTCTTGCATGGCGTTGAGGTGTTCTGCAAGGCGATATCCATCAGGGAGCCAGCTCTGCTGGAGTGCTCACAAGGCCAATTAAAGAGGTCAAAGGTAGCTTGGCTGAGGTCAGAGATGCTCTGGGTGAGGCTGTGCAGGTCAGTCTTCACACAGTTGCTCAGAGACTCTGACTGCTTGACAACACACAGGGAACTGCCTTTTGTTGCATTGTCCAAGTCCATGAGAACCTCCCAGGCATCTGGTTTGGAAGCACTGCTAAAGTCCACATAATAACTTTGGACAGGAGAAGGATGGATATGGCTGGAGGACACAGCCACAAACCCGTTTTCCAGGACTTCTTTTACGGTCAGGATGCTGGTACCATGTCTCCTGGTGGACAGCATAGTGCAGAGTCCCACTGCTGTCAGGCTTATTGAGGATGTTCCTGTCAGAACAAACAAGTTATTTGTTCATTAGTGTTTATTAAAGAGTTGCAAGCTTGGAGTAGCAGGACTGCTCTCTGCACAAGCCTAATTTGGCTGTCCCTGGGGAGTGAGCAGCTGAGTGGGACACAGGGCAGGTAGGTGGCCACCCAACCTGCCATTGGCTTTTAGAGTAATACAAAAGCACCATGGCCTACTTGTTGCTGAGGGATCATCATGGAATCTCCCTAGAGTTGTATTTATTCAGCCTCAGCCCAGGTACCACTACTTAGAGCTTTGTACACGCTGTAGAGAGCCTCAGAAAACCTTTTCATCTGTTAGTGGTACTGAGGTGGAGCTGCTTGTCCTCTCATTCCTCAAGTCAGAGGACCATTAGCCCCAGTTAGAGTTGAGTCCCTCTGGGAGGGAGGCACTGAAACCAAGCTCTGGTTAGGATGGGAGAAGGTGAGGAGAAGCTCTTATCTTACATGGCAGCCCTCACCTGCAGGCCAGTCCCACAGCCCACACAGGTCACCCAGGGAGGTCGTGAGGGACAGGTCCTCCTGGCAGGTCTCATGCCATACACCCTATCTTCTGATTCACTAATAGAAGTTTCCTTTATGCTTCCCACCTGGAAGGGAAGTTCTCACCTCAAAGGAAACTGGCAGGTCAGAGAAAGCAGCTACCTTGGGCTGAAGCCATTTTTACACTGAACACTTTAAAAACAGATAAAAAACCCCCAACCAACCTCCTGAATTTGCTGCCAAGAGGAGTTGTATGGTCAGTGTAGAAGGAAAGTCTTTATAAAACTAAAGTACTCTTTCCTTAAAGGTAGGTAAATTAGTATGTGAAGAATAAAATTGCATGGTAAGAGAACAGACTGAAGCGCATAACTCACCTTCAGCTTCCACAGAAACCCCCTTTGAGATCCTGATCCTTCTTTGTTAGTGTTGCTTCTAGCAGTTTTATACTTCTGGTTAAGTCGTTAATGAGTTAATTTCCTAATTAAGCTAGTTTGGGAGAGGGAGGTGGGGGGTGTGTTTGCTCATTTGAAGCTCAGGGGTAGGGGCTGTGGGTCATGGTTCCCTGCTGAAGTCCTTCAAGGGCTTGGTGGAGTTTGTAGCCTGTAAGTGGGCAGCCCTGGAGAGCAGAGGGGTGTCTGCAGGAGTTGTGGTCCTCTGTGGCAGGAGGATGAGAAGGATACATAGAGCCTTCCTGCCTGTACACAGTCTGGCAGGATCCTTAACAAGGTGAATTTTGTGGTACTTGTTCTGAAATGCTAGCCTGGAACATCTACAAGCAGAAGCTTAATGTGGACAGCATAGATGGTGTTGCCTCTGCTGTGCCATAGTGAGACCCCATTTGTAATACAATGTCCAGTTCTGGGTTCCCCAGTTCAAGAGAGGATTTGTGTTTCAAACAGTGTTGATGGCACAGGGATTTTTTAGCTATTGCTGAGCAGGGCTTACACAGAACCAAGGCCTTTTCAGCTCTTGCTTTGAGCCAGCAATGTGTCCCCATGGCCAAGGCAAGCAGTACTAATGTACCTGCAGGTCAAGGGAGGTTCTCCTCCCCCTCTACTCTGCCCTAGTGAAGCTACACCTGGAGTACTGCATCCAGTTCTGGGCTTTCCCAGGTCAAGAGAGACAGGAAACTACTGGAGAGAGTCCAGTAAAGGCTACAGAGATGCTGAGGGGCATGGAGCATCTCTGAGGAGGAAAGGTTGATAGCCCTGGGGTTGTTTAGTCTGGAGAAGAGCAGCCTGAGAGGGGATCTGATCAGTGCTCAGCAAGAACTAAAAAGGTGCGCAGGTAAGAGGGAGAGGCCAGACTCTTTTCAGTGGTGCCCAGTGACAGGACAAGGGGCAGTGGACACATACTGGAACACAAGGAAGTTCCATCTGAAAATGAGGCAAAACTTTGGTATGAGAGTGCTGGAGTCCTGGAAGAGGCAGCCCAGAGAGGTTATGAAGTCTTCACTGGAGGCATTCCGAACCCTGCTGTAGGTGCCCCGGCTTTATTTAGCAGGGGGTTGGACTAGACGACCTCCAGAGGTCCCATCCAACCCCCACCACGCTGGGGTTGTGCGATTCTGTGGGCACTGGCTGGGCTATGCTGTGTGCGTGCACCGGCCCCGTGAAGGCAGCCTGGCGCCCGAAGCACGGAGTATCAGGTGTCGGTGTGTCAGTAGCTGTCAGCGGGGAGCTCTCGCCGTGTGGTGTCACAGCGCCGCTGCCTGGCCGCGGGAAGAGCTGAGCCGTGCTGGCCGCCTCCAGGAAGGACCAGCCTCCTCCTCTCCGGAGGGACTCTATAGCGCACCCCCGGGACTGCAGAAGCCCCGTGGGGAAGGTGGCTTGGTACATTTAATAGGGTTTTTTTTGGGCCCGTCTTGACGGGAGGTAGTTCCCGTGTATTGTGGCTATTGCATGAGGCGGGCAGGGCTGTGGCTACAGGAGCTCGCTGCCCATGGTTGAGCATAGCCGTGCCCTGAGGGCTGCTCGGGGGACCCCGAAGCCACCTTTCTGGGTGCTGCAAGGGCAGAGGTAACGTGGGGAGATGGGGATCGTGCTGCCCCCCGTCTCTTTAGCGGGGCTCGGGGCCGGACGGGCGCCCAGGGGCGGTGCGAGCGGGCGCCCTCCCGCGCGCGCCTCTTTGTGCGGGCGGCGCCCCCGCGCATGCGCGGCCCAGCCCCGCGCAGGGGGGGCGCTGTTGGCGCGAGATAGGAAAAGTGGCGCCGCCGCCGCCGCCGCCCGGCCCTGCCGCGTCCCGCTCCCGGTGCTGGGCCCGGCCCCGGCCCCGGCCCCGCCATGGCGCGCCGCAGCCGCGGGTGAGTGCAGTCCCTGAGGTTCCGTGTGGCGGCCCCGCGCCTTCCCGCCGCAGCGGGGCAGTGCCGGGGATGTCCCTCTGCGCAGCGCGGGCTGAGCCCGTTCCCGCTCTCCACCTGGGCAAGCGGGTTGGCGGGCTGCATGCAGGGCCGCGGCCCCGCAACCCCGGCAGTCCCGTTCCTGGAGCGAGGCCCGCTCAAAAGGAGCATCTTGGCCCTACCCAGGAGCTGGGTGAGGGCCTGGCTGTGTCTGCCTGGGAGCAGGGGGTGACAGGGCAGTGTGGGAGTCGGGGGGTGGGGGGCGATGTGCAGGCAGCTGCTCTCCCAGCACTGGCTGCCTGCCTCTGGCTGTTTCTTAATTCCTCTATTTTTAATACAGCTGTCCGAGGGCCTGGTGAACTGTAAGGAGGGGAAATGGAGCCAGTGCCCTCCCAGAGGGACAGGAGAGGGTAGAAAGTGGGAGAAACGCTCCTTTCCCTGCTCTGGACAGCATAAAAGCTGCTAGAATGCAGCAGGAGCTAAATGCTGAGGGACTCCTTTAAACCTGGGGAGGGGGTCTGAGTGGATGTGAAGTATTCAGGCTCAATGCTGGAATAGATCTGGAGCTTAGATCTGCATGATGGAAGTTGTTCCCTCTGCTGCATTTTTACCTTCATTTGCTCCTTTCTAGTGAGGACCAGGATGAGCTGCACTACCAGGACACTGACTCAGATGTGCCAGAGCAGCGGGATGGCAGGTGCAAAATCAAATGGACACAAGAAGAGGTGAGTAGGAACTTGGTGAGAGCATATGCTTTGGGGTAGGCCTCTGACATGGCACCCAGGGCTTAGTGGTTCCACCCCAGTTCTTACCTCCTGGTCACAGCACCACCTCCTGCTGCCTTGCGTCTGGAGAAGGCCATATGTCTCTTTTCCTGGTGTGAGATAAGGTCTTTATGAGGCTGGGAGATATGTGGGAGTTGGAAGTGTAGCTTGGAAAGCAAGAACTCCAACCATCTGATGCCCTCAGCTCTCTTATGAGCAAAGTTCCAAGGAATGGCTGAGGCCTCCAGGAAGCTAACTTGCACTCTGGAAATGCCCTCCCTTATCTCTAGCAAAAGCAGGGAGCATTGAGATTGTTGGGATCATGGCTTAGTTATCTTGGCTGAGAGCCTGAAACTAGTTGGGATGTTCTCTTCCCTCCTGCCAGTCTCTCCATCATTTTTCTTCTGTGTGAGGACTACAAGTTGTCCTATCTGCCCTGGGGTCAGAACACCAAGTAAAGAGGTCTTTGTGCTGAGATCAAAGCAGGTAATGATTTCATGCCTTAAGTTTTCCCAGCCACAGCACACAGGCGTGAGACACCTGTAGTGGGCTTTCTGTGAGCTGTAAGTGTGGGCAGGCTTCAGGAGAGAAGTGCTGTGGGGTTCTATAGCACTGAAAGGCAGTAGACCACTGAGCTACTGCTGATATACTTAAACCTGTCAGCTTTCCTGGCCAGGCAAAAAGCAGTGGCTGAGCTGGGAGATGGACTGTCTGGTCAGGGGTGTACTGGGCTCTATGAACAGGTAGCCTTGGCCAGAAGGTTTGAGCCAGACTGGACTGGAACAGAGCTGAGCTCTGTTTTGTATTTGCTGTATGAGCTTGCCCTAGTGCAGAGTGCATAAGCAAGCTGTTCCAATTGCTGTGTTCTGTTTTGGGCCCCTCACTGCCAGAAGGGCATTGAGGTGCTGGAGCAGGCCCAGACAAGGGCAGCAAAGCTAGTGAAGGCTCTGGGGAATGAGTTCTATCAACAGTGGCTGAGGGAACAGGAGTTGTTTAGCTGGGAGAAAAGGAGGTTGAGGGGAGACCTTCTCACTCTCTGCAACAAACTGAGAGGAGGTTGGAGAGTGTTGGTCTCTTCTCCCAAGTGACAGGATGAGAGAAAATGGCTTCAGGTTGCCCCAGGGGAGGTTCAAGTAGAACATGAGGGAAAATTTATTCCCTGAAAGGGTTGTCAAGGCCTGGAACAAGCTGCCCATGGCAGTGGTGGAATCCCCATTCCTGGAAGGATTGAAAAGCTGTGTAGATGTGGTGCTGAGGGATGTGGTTTAGTGTCGACCTGGCTGTGCTGTGTTAGTGGTTGGACTTGATGACCTAAATGACTTCCAACCTAAACAGTTCTATGGTTCTACCTGGGCTCCATGTACTGGAACACTGCTAAAGGATAGTGTGAGTTCCCTCCCTGAACACAAAATGCAAAACCACTCTTCTTGACATAATACCCAGCTTGTTCCCTTGATGCTCTCAGCCCAGAGGTGCCTGTGTTTCCTCAGTGGATGTGTAAATGAATGTCTTTGTTCTCTGCAGGACGAGCAGCTGAAGATGTTAGTAAGACATTATGGGCAGAATGACTGGAAGTTCCTGGCCAGTCACTTTCCTGTAAGTGCCTCCTTGCCCAGCTGGGCATGGCAGAGTTTGCATGTTGCTCCTTGTGCTGGTTGCTCTGGGTTCCCTGTGTCTGTGCAGCAGCTTGCACAGTGGGAGGCTGTTCTGTGGCTGCAGTTCCATGTGCTCCTTCCTTCCTGGATTGGGGGACCTTCAAGGGCAAGTGTTGGAACTGGGGTGAGAAATTGAGGTGCCTGTCTCTGTGCTAATCATAGCATGTACTCTTCCTGTGCTTCTGCATGTTCTTGGGGGACAGCCTGTGTGTGTGTGGGGGCTGCCTTTGGAGCCTCTGCTCTGACCTGTGGCTCCTCTCATCCCTCCTAGAATCGCAGCGATCAGCAGTGTCAGTACCGGTGGCTGAGAGTGTTGAATCCAGACTTGGTTAAGGGCCCATGGACCAAAGAGGAGGACCAAAAGGTAAGTCAGAGCTGAAAGGAGAGGATCTGAGTGCTGGACTGTGGCTGTCTGGATGTGTCAGACCCTTGTGTCTCTTTGTAAGCTGTGGGTAATTCTTTCAAGTGGGGAATAACACTGAGAGCAACTCTGGCCTGTTCTGAGCAGCCCAATGCAGCCATGGTCATGATGTGCTGGAGCAGCTCCATGCCTCTTCAGCTAAACATCTCCTTTTCACACAGTGCTGCTGCAGTAGGCTGCCAAGGGAGAGAGCAGAGAAGGGATTCAATTCATCTGCCTCGACCTGACCTGCCATGCTGGACTGAAGGCAAAACACAACTGGCATTTCCTGTGCCACAGTAGACAGGCTGCAGTGGGTGTGTGATGTCTGGGTGATCCTGACTTTATGAGCCTCTTTCTTTGCTGATTCTAGAGTGAGCTGAGAGAGGCCAGCTCAGCCTCATCATACTGATGTGCTTCTGAGAAGCTGGAGTGAATTCCAACTTTCCAACTTGTACCAAGCTTTTTTTTTTTCCCTGCAAGATGTTCTCCTTTGTCTTTGTAATGCTTTTGCTGCCCCATTTCTTTCCATTTTGTTCCCATTACAGGCTGTAACAGTACTTTTTGCTTCTTATCTTTGTGTTCTGTCAAGAATGTCCTAAGGAAGCTTCTCATGATGTCCTTCCACCTTTCTACAGCAGAGCAGTTGCTGCCTGCTTTCCCCTTCTCTTTGCATGTCCTGACTCTGCCAGTCTGCCCATTCTGGCCAGGCTGGGCTCCAGCTTTCTCCTCTCAACACTGCACATTGCTTTTCCCTGCAAGCACTTCAGCTTCTTGACCTGTGCCTCAGATTGGTGTCTTTGGTCCATTTGTCTCTGCTTAATGGTCAAGAGTCTACAGCAGGGATGTGTTATGAGCCAAGAGCATTGTGAACATCAGCTGCCTACCCACAACTTTCAGCTGAGTGCAGCTGGCCAGGGTGGAAATGCTCTTGGAGAACTGTTCAGTCTCCTCTCTAAGATTTTGGTGGGCTGAACGTTGCAGGCAGTAGACTGGTTCATCCTGACTGTGCCATGGGCATGTCACAGGGGCTCAGAACAGATTCTGTGCCCAGAAGGATTTGCATTAGCCTCAGGCAGACATGACCAAGCCCTGGGTGAAGAGGAAGTGACAAAGTGGGTGGCTCTTAAGGAACATTTTTGGTTTTATGCTTTGGAGGTCATGATGTACATCCTGGTGCTAGCAGGGCATGGAGCTGCAGCCCTGTCCTGTGCTTGGTGTGGCACAGTTAAAAAGAGGCTGTGCCCAGTGTGCAGATGAGTGCAGGGCTGATAGGGAATGTTATCGTGCAGCCAAGCTCTTAATAGGGAGGGCAGAGGAGCATTGGAGCATATCAGATTTGGCCCTTGTTCAGAAATGGCCATGTGTGCCTAAATCTGGGCCCCTCTGCCCCTGGTTCACCTGCCAGTCTCCCCTTCCTCTGCTTTCACAGGTGCCATGTGGCACACAGTCTGCATGGCAACAGCCTCTCAGAAGCGTGGCTCAGTCATTGCTCTCAGGCACTGGTTCACCTCATTGGCAGAGCTGGATCCCTCCTAAGGAGCAACTTCCTGTCTGCTTCAACCTGCTCCAAAGAGAGGTGAAGAGCAAAGCCTGGAGATGACTGTATTGACCTTCCCCTCCCTTCTTCCATTTCCTTGTTTCCCTCCCCACTCCTCAAAGGTCATCGAACTGGTTAAAAAATACGGCACCAAGCAGTGGACGCTGATAGCCAAGCACCTGAAGGGGCGGCTGGGGAAGCAGTGCCGGGAGCGGTGGCATAACCACCTCAACCCTGAGGTGAAGAAGTCCTCGTGGACAGAGGAGGAGGATCGCATCATTTTTGAGGCCCACAAGGTCCTGGGCAACCGTTGGGCTGAGATTGCCAAGCTGCTGCCTGGGAGGTAGGACCTCTTTGCTCGCTGGTGCCTTCACAGCTGGGTGAGCTGAGGAGGTGCACCTGTCGGGCTCACAGGATGGGGCTGAGAGCATGTAGGAGCTGGTAGCTGTGCTTTCAGGCTGCTGTAAATGGTGGGGTTTTTATTCTCTTCTTCTGCAGGACTGACAATGCTGTGAAGAATCACTGGAACTCCACCATCAAGCGGAAGGTGGACACGGGAGGTTTCTTCAATGAAACTAAAGAATCCAAGTCGCTGTACTTGCTTGTGGAGGTGGATGACAAAGAGAGCCAAAGCCAGATGAAAGCTGACAGCCAGGTACTGCACCAGCACCTTTACAACAGGCAGCTGTGCCAACCGCCCTGCTCTGCTAACAGGCTTGTCTTGGAGACCCAAAATGGTTTTGGCTCTGTTGTGCTATTGCTGGTGGGTGAAGGAGGCTGCTTCAGACAGTGTGGGGGGCATGGTGAAGAGATGTTGTGTTCCTTGTTTCTAAAAATAAAGAAGCAGGGGAAGTACACATGTGGTTTTGTTCTTGCAGAAAGTGTGTGGTTTGCACAGGCAGACCCTTGGACAGCAGGAAATGCAGGATTAGTGCTCCCTGCTCAGCCTTTGTTCAGCTTTCTCCTGGGATACTGTAAAGTGAAATCTTTGGTTCAACAGTCCTGTGCTTGTTGTGTTTCACAGTTTCTTGCTCAGATGTTTTATGGGACAGAGGGAGAATGGGAATGTGAAAGAACTGAATGAGAGGTAGAACAGGTGGGGCTGAATGTGTCCAGGGACTCCTGCTCCTTGTCTTCAGGCTTGGCATTTCCCTTGGTTTCTGCTAATGGCTGGATTTTCTTTGTTGTGTGTGTAAAGAGTGTCCTTCCCAACTGGCCAGTCAATGTCTCTGAAATAAAGGAAGAGGATGCCAGTGATGAGGAAGTGACAGGTGTGCAGGAGCTACCCTTGGAGCTGCCAGCTGCTGAACTGGCAGAGATCAACCCTGAGGGTACCCAGGAGGATGCAGTGCCTGAGGATGCCTCTTCATCTGTCACCTCACCCTACAAGTGGGTGGTTGAAGCTGCCAGCTATTTGTACCCATCCTCTGTGCCAGCCTTCACTGAAGCACTGGATATGATTGAATCTGTAAGTAACAGCCCTTTGCTCTTCCAGCTAACACAGGGAGACTGAGCCCCATCTTTTTCCCCTGAATGAATTTAGTGGGTCCCCTTGCTCTTCACCACGGGCATCCTGAGGAGAGCTGGCTGTGTCATTGGCTCGTGGCTTCCCACCATCTCTCTTCCAGGACTGGATTAGGCCAGCTCTGGGCTTGGAAATTTCCCTAGGTGGATGTCCTTGGGCATGGGCTCTCCTGGTATGGGAGACTGTAGGTGCTGGCAAATCTAATCCCAAGACCTTTAGCAGTCAGTGTTCTCAGCTCTGTCTCACAACAGTTCAGGCTCATGCTCACTGGTGTTCCTTTCCCTCCTATTATGGGATGGGATGGGACAGGACCGACTGGGAACAGGCCAGGCCCAGATGTATACAGGACAGACCCCCTCGTGCTGGAGTGCTACCACCATTTGCTTTCAGTGAAGGTAGCTTCACTGAAACCAGTGATTTTTTTTGGGGCCAGTCAAGCAGCAGAGCAGGCTGGCTGGAATTGCCAGAGCACTTGGCTGCCCTTGAGGGCAGTGTCACTGTGAGCACCACCCTGCCTGAGGAGCTGATGAGCTGATTAGCTGTGAAGGATCCACCTTGCATGTGTATAGGAGGGCAGAGAGCCTGTGCCCGAGGCTTAACGGTGGGTCCTTAGGGGCCTGCTTGTTGTAGGGTGCCTTGGGTATTGGTGGGGCTGAGCTGTGAAGGAGCTCTCTCTGAACTGATCTGGTTATTTTTAATCTACTCTCAACAAGGTGGCTACAGCAGAGCTGTGTGCCCAGCTGCATTGATGTGGCTGTGTGTTGGTGTTTGGTGACAGTCCCTTCATTCAACCCTCTTGCCAGACCCATCCCCAGCTGCTTTGTTTTGCCCCTTCTGTGCGGGGGTGCAGCTGTTTGTGCAGCTGTGCTGTGAACTGAGCTGGGAAACCAGCTTTGCAGAAAGAGGGAAATGTGCCCTGTGCACAAGCAGCAGCTTTCAGCTGGGTCTGTTTCCTGGCCTGGTTCTCAGTTGTGCTGGCTGTGGAGGGGAGCAGGGCTTGAACTCTTCTCCAGCCAGGCTCCTTGCAGAAGCTGGTCCAATCTCACACCTCCACATCTGCATCAGTTGGCTGCTTAGTTTCTCTTCCTGGGCAGCTGGCCTCAAGTGGCACCAAGGGAGGTTTAGGTTGGACATGAGGAGCAATTTCTTCCCCATAAGGGTTGTCAGGCCCTGGCTGCCCAGGGCAGTGCTGGAGTTCCAATCTATGGATGGGTTTCAAAGCTGTGTAGATGTGGAGCTGAGGGACATGGGTTAGTGGTGATTTGGTGGTGAGCTGGCACTGCTGGAGTTCCAATCTATGGAGGGGTTTCAAAGCTGTGTAGATGTGGAGCTGAGGGATGTGGGTTAGTGGTGATTTGGTGGTGAGCTGGCACTGCTGGAGTTCCCAACCATGGAGGGGTTTCAAAGCTGTGTAGATGTGGAGCTGAGGGACATGGGTTAGTGGTGATTTGGTGGTGAGCTGGCAGTGCTGGAGTTCCCAACCATGGAGGGGTTTCAAAGCTGTGTAGATGTGGAGCTGAGGGACATGGGTTAGTGGTGATTTGGTGGTGAGCTGGCACTGCTGGTTGGACTGGGGGATGATCTCAAAGCTCTCTTCCAACCAAAACGATTCTGTGATGGTTCCCCTTGTGTGCAGGACCCGGATGGGTGGTGTGACCTGACCCAGTTTGACCTGCCTGAGGAACCCTCTGCTGGCAGCAGCAGCAGCAGCAACAGCCCCGTGAGGCAAACCCCCAGCAAGCCAGTGCCATCCCTGCCCAACATCACTGAGTACCGCCTGGATGGCCACACCATCTCTGACCTGAGCAGGAGCAGCAAGGGGGAGCTCATCCCCATCTCCCCCCACGCCGAGGGGAGCTTTGGCACGCCCCCCTCCGTGCTGAAGAGGCAGAAGAAGAGGAAGATCAACCTTTCCCCTGTCACAGAGAATGCCACCAGCACCAGCCTCTCCTTCCTTGACTCCTGCAACAGCATGACACCCAAGAGCACCCCTGTCAAGACGCTGCCTTTCTCTCCATCTCAGGTACAGAGCGATGGCAGAGCCCAGGCTGTGCTCTGCTTGGGCTCACTTGTGAGCTGATAACCCTGTTAGTGCATTGTCTAGTTGCTTTCATGCCAGGTTTTCCCATCAGCTCTGCCAGCTTTGTGTTTCTCCTCCCTTGGATGAGGCAGTGCCAGTGCACAGGGTGTGTCTGTGCCAAAGCAAGGTGCAGAGTTGGGTTCTGACAATCTTTAGTGCCTGTGTCTGGGAGCTCCTCTGGGAGCACTTGCAGTGCCAGGGAAGCCCAGTTACCCTGTGTGGTGGGCAGGGTGTGTGTGCCCACTCTGAGGAAGAAGCACCACTGTGCAGATCTGTGTGCCTGCCTGCTGCAGGGTGTGATTCCTTCTGTCCCCAGGGCATTGCTTCTGTCCCCAGGGAATAGCCTTTGGTAGGCTGGCATTGTCTCCTTCACCATTTGTTTGGTCTTCTCTGGACTAATGCAAGGAGAGACTTCTTTCCTACCCTGTAGCTGCTTGGTGTCATATCAGCTCCTCCCTTATGGGAAGTGAATGATCTTTGTAGGTGTGAGGCAACTTCTGACAGCTTTCATGTGTCTGTCCATGTACAGTACTGGGTGAGTCCATGTGAGCAGCCCTGCTTTGTACTGGGACAGATCCCTCTTGTGCCACTTGGTATGGGAGGGTTTTCCCTGCCTCAGGTTTTCCCTGCCTCAGGTTTTCCCTGCCTCAGGTTTTCCCTGCCTCAGGTTTTCCCTGCCTCAGGTTTTCCCTGCCTCAGGTTTTCCCTGCCTCAGGTTTTCCCTGCCTCAGGTTTTCCCTGCCTCAGGTTTTCCCTGCCTCAGGTTTTCCCTGCCTCAGGTTTTCCCTGCCTCAGGTTTTCCCTGCCTCAGGTTTTCCCTGCCTCAGGTTTTCCCTGCCTCAGGTTTTCCCTGCCTCAGGTTTTCCCTGCCTCAGGTTTTCCCTGCCTCAGGTTTTCCCTGCCTCAGGTTTTCCCTGCCTCAGGTTTTCCCTGCCTCAGGTTTTCCCTGCCTCAGGTTTTCCCTGCCTCAGGTTTTCCCTGCCTCAGGTTTTCCCTGCCTCAGGTTTTCCCTGCCTCAGGTTTTCCCTGCCTCAGGTTTTCCCTGCCTCAGGTTTTCCCTGCCTCAGGTTTTCCCTGCCTCAGGTTTTCCCTGCCTCAGGTTTTCCCTGCCATTTAGGAAAAAGCAATGACTTGAGATGCTGTGCTAAGATGAGTCTTCTCCTCTCTTTCTTTCTTTCCTGTGCTGTGCAGTTCTTAAACTTTTGGACCAAACAGGATACACTGGAACTGGAGAACCCATCTCTGACCTCCACACCTGTGTGCAGTCAGAAGGTGATTGTCACCACCCCCCTGCACAGGGACAAGACCCCTCTGCTCCAGAAGAACTCAGCGTAAGTCCTTTCCTCCTCTTGCTCCCTCGTCCTCACCTGAGCAGCATCTCCACTACTTGTCCTGACACTGCTGAGAGGGGCAGGGCAGGCTGGGGCATGTCCTTACACCAGAGTTACCCCCTCCCAGAGGCAGTTCCTGTGAGCTGCAGGGAACAGTTGTCCCATCTGATTGGGGGTGCAGCCAAGTGACCAGTGCTGTGCTCAGCTGCTGGGTGGACTCTTGCTGCCTTTGTCTGGGAAATGTTGGTGTGAGCCCTGTGCCAGCAGGGAAGGGGTTGGATTTCCTCAGATCCATCTCTTTGGCTCTGCACCCTCTGCCTTGCCTGACCTAAGAGGCAGTCCAGGGCCACTACCAGGCAGGTGTGAAGGGCTGATCTGCACAGGGGGTGTTTTGCTGGCAGGCTGAACCACAGAATATGTTAGGTTGGAAAGGACCTTAAAGATCATCAGTTCCAACCCACCTGCCATGGTCAGGGACACCTCCTGCTAAATCAGGCTGCTCAGGTTCCCATCCAACCTGCCTTTGAACACTTCCAGGCTTGGAGCCTCCACAGCTTCTCTGGGCAACCTGTTCCAGTGTCTCACCATCTTTGTGGTGAAGAATTTCCTCCTCCTAATACCTAATTTTACATGTAGCCTCTTCCAGGTAGAGGCCTTTCCCCCTCATCCTGTCACTCCATGCCTTTGTAAAGAGTCCCTCTTCATCAGCTCCCTTCAAATACTGAAGGCTGAAGCAGTGCAGTGTTTGGGGGTGCTGGCTGTGCTAGCAAAACCACTCTGCTGTTGGCATGGTCCAGAGCAGCTCTCCTGTCCAGGCAGTTTGAGCTTCCTTGGCCTGCTCTAAGTGCATTTGCACTCAGGACTTCTGCTGGTCTAGCTGTGACTGTCACAAGCCTGTGCTGGGCCTGAGTAGATCCACCAGCAGAAGCACTGCAGAGCAGGGCTAGCCTGCTGCATGCTGCCTGTGCCAGGGTGGTGCTGTACTGCTGTGCAGGGATGCTTGGTAGCTGGCACAGCTGAAGGTTTTCCATGCTAAAGGCTCCTCTCTGCCTGTTTGCCCTGCTTCAGGCCCAGGCAGAAGCTTCTTCTGCTGCTGCCACCTCTCTCTGCAAGTGGCTCATGTAAGGAGAGGTCTTAGAAGGGTGGGGGTGCTTTGTGTGGGTTACAGCATGTCTGATCCTTCATCTTTCCCCCTCTGCTGCCAGGTTTGTCACACCAGATCAGAAGTATGTGGTGGACAACACCCCTCACACCCCCACACCTTTCAAAAATGCCCTAGAGAAATATGGACCAATTAAGCCCCTGGTGAGTGTTGGGCTGGTACTTGGTGGTGGTGGAAACAAAGAGACATGGGGGAGGTGGCAGCAGAGCTGTGAGCCTGCTGTTATCTGTGCTGGAGTAAAACATTGCTTGGTAGTGTCAGGCTGAGGTGGGAGGGTTGAAGGGGACCTTGGGATGGTGAACATCTCACTGTAAGTAGCCACAAGGACTTCAGCTCCTCTGTAAACCAGCTCAGAATACCCAAACCTGCCCCTGAATCAGGGTCAGTGTTTGGCTGCTGATGGCCTTGAGGGAAAACAAGGACCTGGCACCTCTGAGGAACTGGGCCTCTTCCTGTGAGTGTTGTGGGGATGGCAGCTGCCAGTATCCCAGCTCTCTTGATGGCACATCTAGGGTTCAGCTGATGAGTCTCTCATGCCTGAAGATCCTGTAAATCTGTCAGCCCAACACATCTGTCATTTCCACCTGGGTTTTGTGCTTGTCCTCCCACAGTGGGCTCCCCTTTCCCCATTATCCCTCGAGAGAAGCCCTTGTGGGTCTGCCCAGCATACCAACTGTGACTGTCTTGTGCTCCTCCTTTTCACACCAGCCCCAGACTCCTCACCTGGAAGAAGACTTGAAAGAGGTGCTTCGAAGTGAAGCTGGCATTGAACTTATCATAGAGGATGATGTGAAGCCTGAGAAGCAGAAGAGGAAACAAGGGGTGAGATGATTTTACAACTAGACCCTGCTGCCTGAGGGATGTTCTGCCCAGTTTTGTTCACCCTGTCATTGATACCAAAAAGTTTTTTGGCCTGTGGCTACTGCCTTTTAATCAGTGAGAGGTGCCTGAGGTTAAGGCCTGCTATGTCCTGGTTAGGATGAACTCAGAGCATGGTAGGAGATGCCATGTCCTATGCCATGACTAGAGAGACCCATGGTAGTGTGCAGCATCTGTGGCAAGCTGGGCACTCAGAATGCTGTGGGAAGGCTTTGGTAGCTTCCCTTTCCTGCTGAAAGGAGCTTTGTCTTTGAGCTGCTGTCCAGTAACAAGTCATGTTCCACAGTGCTCACTGCTGGGACCTGTTTGCTTAGTATCTTTATCAGTGATTTTTAGGCTCTCAGGTAGTGATAGGACTAGGGGGAATGGAATAAAGCTGGAAGTGGGGAGATTCAGGCTGGAAGTGAGGAAGAAGTTCTTCCCCGTGAGAGTGGTGAGAGCCTGGAATGGGTTGTCCAGGGAGGTGGTTGAGGCCCCATCCCTGGAGGTGTTTGCAGCCAGGCTGGATGAGGCTCTGGCCAGCCTGATCCAGTGTGAGGTGTCCCAGGCCATGGCAGGGGGGTTGGAACTGGCTGATCCTTGTGGTCCCTTCCAACCCTGACTGATTCTATGATTCTATGATGAGGGTGATCTTACCCTCAGTAAGTTTGCAGATGCCACCAAGTTGGGAGGGAGTGTTGATCTTCCTGAGGGTAGGCAGGCTCTGTAGAGGGACCTGGGCAGGCTGGATCAATGGCCCAAGGCCAAGTGCCAAGAGAAGGGCAGCAAAGCTGGGGAAGGGTCTGGAGAACAGGGCTGATGAGGAGCAGCTGAAGGACCTGGGGGTGTTTAGCCTGGAGTAAAGGAGGCTGAGGGGAGAGCTTCTCTCTCTACCACTCCTTGGAGACTGGAGCAAGGTGTGTGTTGGTCTTTTCTCTCAGGTAACAAGTGATAGGACAAGGGGAAATGGCCTCAAGTTGCACCAGGGGAGGTTTAGGTTGGGTAGTAGAAGAGACTTCCATGAAAGGGTTCTCAACCACTGGCACAGGCTGCCCAGGAAGGTGGTTGAATCCCCATTCCTGGAGGTGTTTAAAAGAGGCAGAGATGTGCTGAGGGACATGGGTTAGCACCAGCCTTGGCCGAGCTAGAAAAGGGTTGGACAGGATGATCTTCAAGGGCTTCTCCAACTGAAACCCTTCTGTGCTTCTATGAAATCAGTGGCTGTTGGTGCCAGGAGGAGAGCCCTGGAAGCTGCAGTGCCCTGTGGTGGGAAAGACTGCAGTGTGTGGCCTTCCCATGGGGGCAGTGCAGCATTGGGATGGTGTGTGCTGGGTGGGAGGTCCCTGGGGTGGCTGCTGGTGACAACTGTTCCAACCTGGGCCCTTGGGGTGGGAGGTCCCTGGGGTGGCTGCTGGTGACAACTGTTCCAACCTGGGCCCTTGGGGTGGGAGGTCCCTGGGGTGGCTGCTGGTGACAACTGTTCCAACCTGGGCCCTTGGGGTGGGAGGTCCCTGGGGTGGCTGCTGGTGACAACTGTTTCAAACCTGTCCCCACAGCTGCGCAGGAGTCCCATCAAGAAGGTCCGGAAGTCGCTGGCCCTGGACATTGTGGATGAAGACATGACACAGAACATGCCTGCCCTGCCCAAGAATGTCTGCTTCAAAAGAGCTCAGGTGAGGGCTCACAGCAGGGCTGGAGCCAGCTCCTACTCCAAAGAAAGTCAGCACAGAGCCATGGTGGGAGCTTTGCCACCTAGAGCTGCCTGTGAACAGCACATGTGGATGTGGCTGAAGGGCTGGACTTGTTAGCTGGCCTTTTGGCCAGGCCAAGTATTTCTTTTGGGGCAAATAAACTTGATTCTTACATTTTTGTCCTGTTTTTTTTCCTTTTTCTTTCTTCTTTGCAGCCTGTGAATTTCCTGTCAAGGTCCCTGAACCTCTCCTCCTCCAGCAGGAAGAATGACAGTGGTTTGCTCAACAGGGCCTTTGTGCAAGTGCAGCCAGAGAAAATGTCCTACAGGAAAATGCCAAGCCACTTCAGACCACCAGCACCAGTAAGCCCACAGCTTCCCAGTCAGGAGGTTAGCTGGTAGTGCTGCCCTTGTCCCTCCTCAGGAGGAGGAGTGAGGAGATGAAGCACTGCTGTGCACTCCTGTGTAGGCATCAGGGCTGTCTTAGCACCAAGGTTTGGAGATGCTGAGCTACAGCTTCCTCCTGCTTCTTTGCAATCCTGCTTTTCTGCTGGGGCTCAGAGCCCTCTGGTAGATCACAGCTGTGGCCTGCTTAGCATGTTTGGCCCTGGGAGGCTGCTGCTTCTCCCAGTCCATCAAGGAAGTGTGAGGATTGATCCAGCAGTGAAGTCAACCTCCCTTTTTCCAGTGAGCTCTCCTCAGCAGGCTCATCTTTCTTGTTCTCTGGGCATAGCAAGTCTGCCAAGTGCTGTGTAAATGCTAACCCCAAAGGTGGCTTCCACCCCTGTGATTTTTAGGGTGTCTCTAGGTGCTGGTGAAGGCTGTGTGCTGTGGGCAGCACAGGCTGGCTTTGCTCTGCAGCATACCTGAGCCCATGGCAGCTCAGAGCTCAGCTGAAGTGTGCCACCCTGGGCCTTGTGCTGAGGATGGTGCTCTTACAGCTGCTCTCTTCCTCAGCTCCACACAGTTGTGTCTGGCTTGTGCTGGAGTCACAGCAGCTGCAAATGCCCTGTGGGGTGCAAACATTTCCTTGTGCTCTCAAATCTTCCCCACTCCCTGTATTTGCAGGCAGAGAGCTCCTTGCTTTGTTAGCATGGCTTTGGAGAAGGAGATTTGGACCATTTTGCAGGTGTTGCCTTGGGCCAAGTCATGGGAGCTCTCTGGTAGCTTGAGTGGGGATGGAAATTGGTGATCTCCCTGGTGAGGGGGGAAGCTGCAGCTGGGGGCTAGTGTGGGGGTGCTCTTACTGAGCCTTGCTGAACAACCTTGGCTTAGTCTTCAGGACTGGAGGTTGCATCTTTCCCTGGACTAGAACTGTCTTGTGAAAGCTTTTCCTTCTGATAAACAAATGCTGCTCATCCAGAGAGTGCCTTCCCCTTCTCATTATAAACCCTGCTTAAACACTTCCATTTCTCCTCCTCCTCTGGAGAGATTCCAAACCTGCCTGGACACTGCCATCCTGGGCACCCTGCCGTGGGTGCCCCTGCTTTAGCAGGCTGCTTGGACTAGATGATCCCTAGATGATTCCAACCCTCATCACCCTGGGGTCCTGGGATTTATTTTTGCTGTCTTTTTAAACAGGACATGGATGTGGTGTTCATCTTCTCCCTTACCATTTGCTTTCTTTTCCTTCTAGATGACCAGGGCTTGGAAAGCAGTAGCCTGTGGTGGAACCCAAGACCAACTCTTCATGCAGGAGAAAGCTCGACAGTTTTTGGGCATGCTGAAACAGAGTCACACATCAAGGACCTTAATCTTGTCATGAAGGATTGTTCTGCTTATTTTTTTAAATTTTATTTTATTTTATTGCTTTAAAGATTTTTTTTTTCATGGTTATTTTTTTTTTTGTCATGAGGGAAGGGGGGAACTACAGAACAAATAACCTCTGCAAGGCTGTAGTGTGTGAGGTGGAGTTTTTCCTTCTGCTCCCAGGTAGATTTTTTTTTTTTTTTTTAATATTGTTACAGCTTGGGCTAAGTGCTGGCTAGTGTGTGGATTGCAAGGTTGGGGCTCATGATGGACAGGCAGCCAAGGGAGGGCTGGAGAGCAAGCAGCAAGGCCTGGCTTTGGTACAGCAGAAGCACTCAGCCACCCAGCAGCACAGAGCAGCGTGTGCAGAGGTGGTGGACACCTCCCAGCCTGCCTGGATTTCTTGCTGGACACTCTGGTACCTCAAAAATGGCTTTTGTGAAGGATCCTGCATGTCTTGTGTCTCCCCAGGGATGCAGTGGTTCCCTGTTCCTCTAGAGGAGGGAGGGAGATGTGCTTTGGGGTGACTAATGTTTGAAGCTGGCCCCTGGCTCCATGTGGGATGTGCTGTGCAGCAGGTACCTCTCCTCAGGGCTGTGCCCTCCTCCCCCCAAATAAACTATGGTGCTAACATCACCCTGTCACCTCGACTCTGACTCTGCCCAGGGCCTTGGGGGGAGGCAGTGCTGTGCTGGGGTGGCCAAATGCAGCAAAGGGTTCAGGTGGGATCTTTGCTTTCCTTGCAAACAAAGCTCCTGAAATCCTGTTGGCCTCTCAGCATGGAGGGGGAGGGATGGTTTCTCCCCCACCCTGTTGAGAAATAATTTTGGCTGCTTCATGGGAGCTTCATGTTCAAACATGCTTCATGTTTGAGCTTGGCATGGCTGGAATCTCTGCAGGGTTGCAGGAGTAGATGGAGGCTGCAGAGAGCTATGGGCTGGAGGAGAGCACCAGGAGTGTGTGATGCAGCAGGGCCTTTTCTGTCCTTCCTTTGGAGGCCAAAGCTGCATCCATGTAGCTGTTCCAGTGTGGTAACAGTAGAACAGTCTCCTAACTTTGACACAGCTAAGGATGAAATGTGACTGTTGCAACAATGCTAACTCTGCAATTAGAAACATGCAGGAAAAACTGAGGAGCAGCTCGCCAGTTAGAGCAGTCCATGCACAGCTCTTTGGGTGACTTGTGTTTGAGGCTGTGCTGTGCCAGGCTTTTGTAGAATCATAGAATTGGTTTGGTTGGAAAAGCCCTTTAAGAGCATCCACTCCAACCAGCAACCCAACCCCACCAAGGCCACCAAACCCAGGTGCCTTGGCCACACCTTTCTTGAACACCTCCAGGGATGGGGGCTCCACCACCTCCCTGGGCAGCCTGTTCCAACCCACTCTTCCAGTAAAGAATTTTTTTTCCTGATGTCCAATCCAAACCTCCCCTGGTGCAACCTGAGGTCATTTTCTCTCATTCTGTCACCAGAACCAAAAGCCATGGTGGCAGATCTGCCACTGGCTGGGGTGAGCACACAGCAAAGGTGTGGGCAGGGCCTCTGCTCCCTATGCCTTTTAACAGGGTTGCTGTCCCCAGTCTCTCTGCAGGGCAGCAAAATGGAGCAGGGCTCTATAAATCTCACTTCAGATTGTAGCTTATATTGGAAATGGAAGCAAAACTCCCCTCACTGACAAACTTGTTAATATAAAACTTGGATCCTGGGAAGTGAGGGAGTTCTGGGAACCCAGCTCTCATTGCTCATTTCTGCAACCTCAGGGCCAAAGCAAATCTGTGAGGTAATTTTTGTTTCTGTTTCTTGGTGCTGTAATGTTTACTTTGGGAAGACAGGGAGGGGGAGCACTTGTCTGAAAGCCTGGCTTTAGCTGCTTCCATTCTGTTGTTGTTTTGAGAGAGAGCATCAAACCAGCCCTCTCTGCTCAGGCTTTACTGGGCTCTGCTGTTCCTGCACTGGGTGGATTGACAAAAGGAAGCCCAGAGCTGGTTTTCCTTCCTGGAGCCACCATGAACAGGGAGTCCTGAGCAGGCAGGAAGGTCAATGGGTGTGTGAGCCTGGCACATGTTTGGGAGCTGCCCCTAAATTAAAGGATTAGGAGGCTGAGGAGCATTAACTGCTGCTCTGCTGCTGTAAATCCAGCTAGCCAGGGTGTCCTGCCTTGTGGAGTGCTTGTTAGGAAAGATTGAGGGGCAGAAAATTACCAAGGAAAACAAGCAAGGCCTGGCATAGTTCATGAGCAAAAATACAGTTAGCTTTTAATTGGAAAATGAAGCTGCTCTGCTGTAGCTCTAACCAGCCCAGCTGTCCCAGGGCTCAGGTGTAGGCACTGCTCTGCACATGGGGAGAAGAGGCCTCACTTGCTTTGTTTTGCTGTGGATCTGGGGGCTCTGCTTTGGTTCCAGTAAATCTCTCATCGAGGTTGAACTTCACACTGGCTTTGGAGTCCCTGGACTAGAGCTGGAGACCCCAGGAGGGAGTTTTGCTGGGAGGTTCCTCTTTCTGTCCCTTGGCTGTCCCCAGGCTGTTGTCCCTTTGCAGTAGCAGCTCTTGGGTTGCAGAGCCCTCATCCACGGAGAGAAACTCAGACATTTAATTTAGCTTTAAACAAAAAGGAGGAGGAGAGGGTCCCAGGAGTGTCTGATGTGGGAGAGGAATCATCCATGGCCCAGCTTGCTGGAAAGCTGCAGAAACCCTGAGCTGCTGCTTTATTTTCAACTTTGTAATTGCTTTTGGTATTTCACATTCCTCAGCAGAGCAGATGAGCCCTTGTTTGGATCCAAACATGGATAAAGGATTGATTTTTATCAGGGGAAGAGCAGAGCTGGAGCTCCTGGGTGATGGCCATGCCTTGACAGCAAGTGGGATGTCATGTCAGCTGGGAGAAAGCCTGAGGAAGCAAAACTACTGGACTTAAGGAGACAGAAAAAGAGAGGATACCCTGGGTTCCTTGTTGCCAGCTGGGTGGTGCTGAGATTGCACAGCTCCAAGGCCAGCATTGTGGGAGCTGCTCCGTGTCCCTCGAAGGGCTCTGGGCTGCTGGTTTTTTTCCTGCTGCTTGGAAGGGATTTCACAGCCTTTTTATCTTGTTTCCACAGCTGATGCTGCTGAAGCCCTGCACAATCAGCAGGCTGCTTGCAGGGGGCTTTTGGGCACATGGGGAGAGCTGTCCCTGCAGGTGGCTGCCAAGGGATGCATGTTGCAAGTGAAGGATTTTGCCCTATTTTGAGTTTGTCCTGGGACTAAAGGAAATAAAAGGTGGCTGAAGGGATGTATCCCATTCCCTGCTTGCCCTCAAAACCATTGCTGGTAGAGCAAGTGCTTTGCCTGCTCCCACTGTTGAGGCTTTCCTCTGGTGCAGCTGCTCTGGAGGGGTGGCACAGCCTCCTCTCAGCTGCTGACCCGGAGCAATCACTGGTGCAGCCCCAGCTTGCCCTGCTGACCTCACCAGAACACAGCATTTAGCAGCTAATGGGATGGCACAGAGGAGAGTAAGTTGCAGAGCATGAAATGATGAATAATTACTCAGTGGTGCTGTGGAGTTCGAGCACAACCTGATGTGTCCAGGACAGCCAAGTGAGGCTGCAGAGTGTCCTGTGGGTTTGTCCTCCTGGAGCAGCTGTTGTGGTCCCACAGTATACCAGGGCTGTTGGCTGCACAAGGAGCTCCCTTCAGGAACCCACCCTGCTCCCCAGGGTGCAGATCTCCATCCCTGCTCTCCTCCTGCCTTCCCACAGAGGGCAGAGAGGTTTCTCCAGGCTGTGGGTGTTCTGCACCAGGGTGGGGTGGAAAAAAAAAGAGCTGAATTTCCATTGGTGACTACATCTGAGTTGGTTGCACCTCAGTGGTATTTCATGAGCTTTATTACAGCTCAGTGCAGGAAGGGAGGCTGCCTCAGAGCCCTCACTGCAGCAAGGGGATGCTGAGCTCAGGGTAGGTGTCTGAGGCTTCTGTTTTGCCAAAAAAAACTGCTTTGGCTATTACTCAGAGCAGCCAAATGCCTCCTCTCCTGCCTTTGCCTCTGGTATTTGTTGAACAGTTGCTAAGCAATAACCTTGTAAAGTTTTCCATGTGCTTTATTTATTTATTTTGACACTCTGACCTGGGAGTTTAAAGGTTTAGGAAATTAAAAGGACAATTTTAGCCTGGTAGGTACATGCTGAGGATTAGCTGAGTAGCTCCTGGGTTTTGCAAGAGATGGAGACAATTTGTGTGAGGAGCTGGGTGCAGCTGGACGGGAAACTAACTGTGCTTTGGAAACTTAGAATCCTCCCCCTCTGTTTCTGGAGGCAGGAGGCTGCAGTTCTTCATCTCTGCCAGTACAGAGGAGTAAAAGATTAAAATATGTCATTAGGTCAGGGAAAACATTTTGCTGTGGAAACCAAAGGGTTAGGAGTGAGGAAATGGGTTGGAAGGGACCTTAAAGATCATCCAGTTCAAACCCCCCTGCCAGGGCTACCTCCTCCTAGGCTAGGTTGCTCAGTGGTCCATCCAACCTGGCTCTGAACGTTTCTAGGGTGGGAGCCCCCACACCATCTCTGGAAAACCTGTTTCAGTGGCTCACCACCCTCATGGTGGAAGAATTTCTTCCTAATGTCTCCTCTAAATCCAGCTTCTTCCACTCCTCACTGTGGCTGCTGGAGCTCGAGTGCAGAGTCAGGTACAGAAGCAACCTGGTCTAGTGGAAGGTGTCCCTGCCCATGGCAGGGAGGTTGGAACTAGATGATCTTTAAGGTTCTTTCCAAGCCCAACCATTCCATGATTCTGTGAAACCTGGTTTTACTGTCCTGTGCTTGCAAAGCTGTCCCAGCAGTGGTGCTGCTGGAATGACCAGGCCCGTGCTGCCAAGTGCTTCCATCTGGGAAGGCTGCTGGGCTAAAAACTCCACTATCAAATCAGAATCTAAGCCCTGTCAAAATACAGCCTGTTCTCTGTAATTGTGCAGCAGGTAATGGGTGCCAAAATTGCTGTCAGGTCTGCCCAAAAGGGCTAAATTAAGTGGGGGGGAAGGAAATAAATACTTTTAGCTGCAGTTCTGCTGATGTCCCTGCCTGTTCCCAGGGTTTGTGTAAACTCAGGGCTGAATTAAGCCAGACCAGCCCCAGTTAATGTCTGAACCTGCTGTTTCTCAGGCCCTGCAGAAGCAGACAAACACAAAATCGATATTTGCTCTGGCTCTGGGGAAGTTTCCTTTACAGATTAATTTCTGCCTAATAATCCCTGCGGTCGCAGCTCCCCGGAGCCCTCCCTGCGTGGGAGCCTTATCCTGCCTCGCAGCTCCATCCCTTGGTGCTCCTGGACTGCTGTGTCAAAAAGGAGGATGTGAGAAGCTGCCCTACCCCAAGGGTTGGACCAGGGCAGCCAGAGCACCCTCCCCCTTGCAAGGAGGAAACTTTTCCCCCTCTCTGGGTTCCAGGACGCCTTTCCCGAAGGTGGGGTGGGCAGCGTGCCGTGGGGATACCGCCGGGTGGACGCCCAAGGTTGCACCCCGCACCCGTGCGGAGCCAGGAGGTCTCTGTCCCTCAATTGGAGTTGTGGCCGCTCCGAAGGTTTGTTCCCCGCTCCGGCCACCAGGCGGCGGTGTTGCCACGCTGCCGAGCCAGCTCCTCTCCGCCTGCCAGGCTCTGCTCCCGGGAGCGCTGGGAAAGGCAGGAGGGCAGAGGACCAGAATCGTCCGGGAGGGAAAAGAGCTTTCAGATCATCTGGTCCGTACCAGCACTACCAGGTCACCACTAAACCATGTCCCTCAGCAGCACAGCTACACAGCCTCGAGACCCCTCCAGTGATGGGGACCCCAGAGCTGCCCCTGTGTAGCCTGTTCCAGGGCTTGACAACCCTCTTGGGGAAGGAATTGTTCCTCATGTTCAACCTAAACCTCCCGGTGCAGCTTGAAGCTCTTCCCTCTCATCCTGTCATTTGCTACTTAGGAGAAGAGACCAACCCCCACCTGACTCCGACGTCCTTCTGAGAGCTGTGGAGAGTGAGGTCTCCCCTCAGCCTTCTTTTCTCCAGGCTGAACAACCCCAGTTCCCTCAGCTGCTCCTCACTACACCTGTTCTCCAGCCCCTTCACCAGCTGCACTGCCCTTCTTTGGACACACTCAGCACCGAGCCAAGTGGAAAGAGGTCAAGTGCCTCTTTTTCTCAGGAAGGAGTAACATGGATTCTGGAAGCAAACCTGGAGTTTTGCAGGTGATGCCATCACCTTTGTGTCACTCAGCTGTCTGCAGCAGGAGGTGTGAGTAAAGCCTGCTTAGCCTGGGCTTTTGGTGGCAATATTGAGGTTAGAGGAAGGTCTGTTCAATCCTCCTCTGATATGTCTTCCTGCTTTTCTGATAAAATATGAATCTGGGCAGCTTTGCCAACATGCTCTGACACCACTGAGTGCTTCTGAATAACCATAAGTGTTTTCTAGAGCGATGCCTGTGCCCCACTCACAGTGGTGGCACCATCCTGCAGACTGCAGCCAGGCTGGAATTCTGTTCCAGGTGAGCAACTGATTGCCCTGATGCTGGTGGGACATGGGAGGGAAAGCCTTGGGCAGCCTTTCTGTCAGGCTACCCCCACCCCAGTCAGCATTGAGCAGGTTGCACAGAAATTCAGAACATCATCACCATCACCACCTTTCTGGTGTGTCTTGGTAGCAGACAGCTAATTAATAATGAGGGGTCAGCAGGTTTTTTTTAGGCTTTCAGGATTAGCTCCAGGTTTAAGAGGAGGATCAAGTGCGTGTCTGAGCTGTGGTGTGCAGATGTGGTAGGCAGATAGGTTGCAGCGAATCAGACCTGACCCACATTTGGAAGTTATTGTATTATTTTTTTGTTGGTGTGTTCTAAAAAAAAAAAAAAAAAAAAAGTTACAGATTTAATCCTCTTCCCACCTGTCCCAATTTATCCAATCTCTCTTATTTAGGATAAACCAAAGACTTTTTGCCTTATCAGGTAAATGATATCAGACCACCCAGAGAGGTTACGGCATCTCCTTCTCTGGAGGCTTTCAAAAGACACTGTGATCCTGGGCAACCTGATCAAGGTGACCCTGATTTAGCAGGGGGGTTGGACTAGGTGATCCCCAGAGGTCCCTTCCAACCCATTGTGTCTCTGTGAGATGACCTATTCCCCCTAAACTTCACAGTATTTTATGAATTTCCTGCTTGCTGTGTTGCAGGGGTGAGCTGGCCACTGAGGTGCTGGTGACATCTCCTGTTCCAACAGATCAGTGAAGGGTTGCTGAGACCTGGAGGTCATTGGAACTCCACATGTGAGCTGTAGTTCAGGAAACCCATCATGTCCTGGTTTGCTAGGGCAGCTGTGATGCTCTTGTGGGTACTGGCCCATCTTGAGCTCTGGCTGCTGTCATGGTTGTACCTAAAAGTTATTTTGCAGTCACCTCACCTGGGAGTTGAAAGAAGGAAAGGTCCTCAAGTTCTTTCTTTTCCTACAAACTTAGAGTAAGAGCATACAGCTCCAAATAATGGTGGCACCTCTCAGTTTGCTTGGCAGCCTGAGGTCCCAGCCCTGGAGCAACCACAGAAGAGGTGACTGAAATATCTGCTGTGTCAAAGGCTGAGAGAAGAGGCAGCTCTGTCTGCACAGTCCCTTGGTCTCAGGTGGCCTCCTTGCTCAGTGATGGAGCAGGATTGGCTTTAAATATGTTGTCCTTTCTGGAGTGGTTTGATATGGTGACAAATCATCTGGATGAGCTGGCTAGGATTCTGCAGCTAATTGCTGAGCCAGGCTGTACATCTTCCTTCTGTCTTGTAGCACACAGCAAGATGTTTGTAGTGGGTGCTGGGATCTGCAGATGGTGTTTGTGTAAGGGCAGAGCACCTTGTGACCAGCACACTACCTTCCTGACACATTTGATGCTTACACCAGCCTGGCCTGGTGTTGATGGTGTGTGGAGCAGGAGGTTGGATGAGGCAGCTCCAGCCTGACTCATCTGATCATTTCCCAACACTGCAAAGTTTTACCAGCCTGTGCTGGGCATGGATAAATGCTCTCATCCTGCTGCCTAGCTTGACACAGCTAATGCAAGCCACTGCTGCCTTGGTGTGCTGTGGGTGGAGGTCAAGGAGTCTCCTCGTGTTGCTGCACTTCAAGCCACTTGGCATAACAGAGGGATGGTGAGAAGCTGCCTCCCTCTGCATAGATGTGCCATGGTGACTAACCCTCTCCTACCCCCGTCTCTGGGTCATTGCCATCAGCTCTTCATTTCCCTTATCTTTTCCAGCTGCTTCTTTCTTTCTCTGAATCCCATTAACCTCAGCAGCATAAGGATAACCCTTCAGACAGGAGCTCGCCCAGCTCAGCCCCTCTGAGAATCCTCCTTCATCCCTAGCACAGACCATCTGCCTGCCTCACAGGAAGGAGGCCATCAAGGAGGAAACCCCCAGAGCTGTGAGGAGTACAGCAGCAGCCTGTGCTGACTGCCAGGCAGTGAATGTGGGCAGGCTGCCTGCTGCGAGCGAGCCAGCCCCGTGGCACCATGTGCTGGGCACCAAGAGGGTGATCAGAGCAGGAGCTGCTAATGAAAATAGAACTGCAGTGAGAAAGTGCTTGTGCAATGGCCCCTGAAATGCTCTTTGTGTGGTTGATGAGGCAGTTCATGCTCCACAGGCAGTCTGTGCTGCATGTATGGAAACCGTGGGTCTGCCCCACTGGCTCTCCAACACCTCGGTCCTCGTGCAGCCACGCAGGAAATTCTGCTTCAACCCTTGCTCATCCCAGCACCTGCAGCCTTTGCAGCAGAGCTCAGGACAGGGTCTTGGTTCAGTTTGTACTGAAATTACATCTAAAGGTGCTGGCTGTGACGTTTAGGGAGGGAGGGCTGGGATGACCCAGCTGCTTTGGGAAGCAGTGACTGGGGTGTGAGTAGTGGTGGCAAGGAGGAGCTCCTCAGTGACTCCTCTCCTGCAGCACCCGCTGTGGGCTGGCTCTTTGCTTAGCCCCAGCTCCGTGTGGGAAGTGTGGGGAGCTTCAGTTTTTTAATCCCTGTTTGCCAAAGTGCTCTGAGATCACTGAAGGATAACCCTGGGCTTTGATGGTTTGTTTAATGAGCCAGACCCCAG
Source organism: Indicator indicator (assembly GCF_027791375.1). Classification (NCBI taxonomy): domain Eukaryota; kingdom Metazoa; phylum Chordata; class Aves; order Piciformes; family Indicatoridae; genus Indicator; species Indicator indicator. The sequence continues at coordinate 14,341,052 of NC_072033.1, read as the reverse complement.
CACGCTCCTGTCCATGGGGGCTGAGCAGAGTCAGAGTTTGCTCAGGTGGCAAAGTCAAACATGATCAGTGCACCTCTTAAGCAGACTGGCACACAGATTAGGGGTGAGCCACAGCAGATAATTCCTCTTGCAACGAGCATGGCAACTTAACCACAGAAGACAGGAGTTAGGTGGCTCTCACATTTACAGAGACTGTTTCTGAGGAAGTTTCTTATCACCCTTGTTGGGCTGGAGCTGCTCTGCAGACCACAGCTGTTGCTTTGCCTCCAGGTGTGTAAATATCCAAGCACCTTCTACTGATTTTTTTTTTTCCTTCTACTGATTTTTTTTCCTTCTGTTGATGTTTTTCCTTTCTACTGATTTTTTTCCCTTCTACTGATTTTTTCCCCTTCTACTGATTTTTTCCCCTTCTACTGATTTTTTTCCCCTTCTACTGATTTTTCCCCTTCTGCTGATTTTTTCCCTTCTGCTGATTTTTTTCCCTTCTGCTGATTTTTTCCCTTCTGCTGATTTTTTTCCCTTCTGCTGATTTTTTTTCCCTTCTACTGATTTTTTTTTCCCTTCTACTGATTTTTTTCCCTTCTACTGATTTTTTTCTCTTCTACTGATTTTTTTCCCTTCTGCTGTTTTTTCCCCTTCTGCTGTTTTTTCCCCTTCTACTGATTTTTTTCCCCTCCTACATCTGTGCCCATTCAAGGTGCCTTCTTTCACCAAGATTTGTTCCTGCAGAAAAGTCTGAGTGAAGGAAGATGGTGCAAGGATAAGCATGGCAGCAGGAGCCCCAAGGTACTGCTGAAGCTCAGTGTGAATTGTGGGCCAGGGCTGGCCTGGAGCTGAGCTGAGCTCCTGCTGGTGCAGGGTTGGTTTTCTTTGTGAGCTGCTTAATGAAGTTGTTCTCTCCCTGCAAGGCAGAGAAACACTAGGATGTGAGGGGACCTCTAACCATGGGGCAACACATATCTGCCCCTCTGTAATGGGACAGAAAAAAAAAAAAAAAGGTAGGAAAAACCTTGGGGAGGCAAACTTGGATTTCTGGAGAACATCATCTCCACATCCAAGCACTGGCAAGGAGTCCCTCCTGGGGTGGGCAGGGATGCCTGATGAGAGGGAAATGCCAGTGCTGGTAGGCTGGGCAGGAGTGAGTGATGCACAGGGGTCTCAGGCTGAGAGGGAAGAGACACTCTGCCTTTTGATTTGCTGAAGGAGGGACCTTGCAGCCACTGCCTAATGGCTTCCAGGACCATTCCTTAACCTGACAAATCAACCAGCAAACCCAGAGCAATCATTTTAGCTGCTTGCCAACACATCTCTTTCTACCCCAGTGAACTTCCCCCTCTCCCTCTAGCCCAGTTGATGAATCTGCCCTGAGATACAGGGAAGGGGAGCTCCAAACCAATGAATCCACACCAGAAGATTTGTGAGCAGCCAACCACACAATTCCAGCCACAGAAAGACAGGAGGAAGAACATCCTCCTCACAAGAGCTGCCTTATCGATTAAGCATTTGTGATCCACAAAGCATAGCCACAATGTGAGGCTGGCTGCAGGCTGAATTGCACCAAAAAAGGTTTTCTGTTTTCTTTTTTCTTCTTCTTTTTTTCTTTTTTATTTTTTTTCTTATTTTTTATTTTTCCTTTTTTTCCTTTTTTCCCTTTTTTCCTTTTTTTCCTTTTTTTCCTTTTTTTCCTTTTTTTCCTTTTTTCCTTTTTTCCTTTTTTTCCTTTTTTCCTTTTTTTCCTTTTTTTCCTTTTTTTCCTTTTTTTCCTTTTTTTCCTTTTTTTCCTTTTTTTCCTTTTTTTCCTTTTTTTCCTTTTTTTCCTTTTTTTCCTTTTTTTCCTTTTTTTCCTTTTTTTCCTTTTTTCCTTTTTTTCCTTTTTTTCCTTTTTTCCTTTTTTTCCTTTTTTTCCTTTTTTTTCCTTTTTTTCCTTTTTTTCCTTTTTTCCTTTTTTCCTTTTTTTCCTTTTTTTCCTTTTTTTCCTTTTTTCCTTTTTTTCCTTTTTTCCTTTTTTTCCTTTTTTCCTTTTTTTCCTTTTTTTCCTTTTTTTCCTTTTTTTCCTTTTTTTTCCTTTTTTTCCTTTTTTTCCTTTTTTTCCTTTTTTCCCTTTTTTCCTTTTTTCCTTTTTTCCCTTTTCTTTCCTCTTTTCCTTCTCTTTTCCTTCTCTTTTCCTTCTCTTTTCCTTCTCTTTTCCTTCTCTTTTCCTTCTCTTTTCCTTCTCTTTTCCTTCTCTTTTCCTTCTCTTTTCCTTCTCTTTTCCTTCTCTTTTCCTTCTCTTTTCCTTCTCTTTTCCTTCTCTTTTCCTTCTCTTTTCCTTCTCTTTTCCTTCTCTTTTCCTTCTCTTTTCCTTTTTTTCTTTGCTGTCTCTGCTCCTCAAGGACGAGGGTGAAGTCAGTTTGGTGTGGAGCAGGAATTCATTTGTCTAATAATGGTTTTTGATGACTTGCAAAGGTTATTTTATGATTAGCTATCTAATTATAAAGTGGCCAACAATTTCATCTTATCCCAATCTGCATCAGCTGAGTTATGAAACGTCCTTGTTTTATGCAAATTCTGGGAATATTGCTTCTCTAACCTCCCAACCCTGCTGTCTGTCAATAATGCTTGTGTGGAGCATAAATCTTAGGGCAGAGCCAGAGCTCGATTCAGCTGTGAATAAAATGTAGTGAATTAATTCTGCAGGAGTGCCCAGCGGGTGGTGGCTGATGGTGAAGGTGTGAGCAGGGGGCAGAGATGGTGCCTAAGCCAATGGCAAGGCTTGAGCTGCACTGTCCTGACCAAGGAGGTGCTGGGATTGGCACCAGGAGGTGAGAGGGATGCCTGTCTGTAGGGAAGGGTTCATCGATCATCCAAGGGATGGAAAGGTGAAGATGTCCTCATGCTCAGACCCTGCAGGCTTTGGAGGAGGGTTGCCCTCTGCTGTCTCTGCTGCACACTGGAGCAGCAGTTCAGGAAACCACTAAGTCTTTATGGAGAGTGGTTGTGATAGTGGCAGGGACCAAGCTGAGCGAGGAACAAAACCAATCAAACTTTGCTGCTTGTGCTCTGTCATCCCCAGTTCTGGGGACAGTAAACTTTATGGCTTGGTGACAATGCCCTTCCTTGGATGTGAGGTGTGCTGAAAACCTACTTGACCTGTGGGCAGGACAATTTTAAAGCACTGTCAGCACAGGTATAAAAAATGACTACTGAGGAGTCTGTAACCTCAGTAAATGCCAGCAGCAGAAGGGTGATGTGAGGGTAGGACACAGCAGCTGCTGGCACAGGGCCTGTGACCCTTCCAAGAGCATCTGCCAGTGTGAAGAAATCAGTGAGGCCCCATGGGTTGTGTTCTTTTGAAGGCTTGGAATCTAAGCATGTAGGGAGAAAAAAAAATTCTTGCAAGCTTTGTGTAGGACAGAAACTGGATGGATGGGTGTGGGGTGATGGTGCCCTGGAGCCACCATGCTCCTGGCTGAGGGGCTTTGCTGTACCTTGAGGTGAGCACATCTAAGACTCCACTGTAGATAGCATTTGGATTATTCAGAGCTCCTACAGACACTGTGTGTGTCTTTATGGCTCCACTGCTTGGCAGAGATGCTGATTCCTCCAGCCTGAGTTTTGTGAGTTAGGGTTCATTAAAAAAAAAACAAACAAAACCCTTTTCCCATTTGACAAATGAAGAGGCAAAAGACTGTTTGGTGCCAACACCCTAAAACTGAACATCTTGGCTACTCCTGGAAGAGAACTTCCCTCCCCAAAGGGACAACTTCTTTCATAGCAGGCAACATGGAAATGAAATAGTCTGATGCTGCTGATTCTTGCAGAGCAGGGTGGAAACCCTCTGCTTTCAGGTGTTTGGTCTTGTTGCTGCCATTCTTGCTCCTGTTAAACCAAGGGTTTAATTAGAGAATCATCAAGGTTGGAAAATCCTGCTAAGACCCTTGAGTCCAACCATCAACCCACCACCACCATGGCCACTAAACCATGTCCCAGAGTGCCATGGCCACCTGGTTGTGGAACACCTCCAGGGATGGGGACTCCACCACTTCCCTGGGCAGCCTGTTCCAATGCCTGACCACTCTTGCAGGAAAGGAATTTTTCTTCATGTCCAAACTACACTTCCTCTGGTGCAACTTGAGGCCATTTCCTCTCCTTCTCTCACTTGTTACTTGGGAGAAGAGACTGACCCTCACCTCACTGCAATCTCCTTCTAGAATGCTGGGCTTGTGCCATTGTGAGGTGTCCCTGCCCATGGCAGGGGGGTTGGAACTGGATGATCCTTGTGGTCCCTTCCAACCCTGACTGATTCTATGATTAGGGACCAGCAAGGTCTGGGTAAGCTCCTGGGGAGGAAATGGTGAGAGCAGAGGGAGGGCAGTGGGAATGAGGAGCTGGTCTGGGAAACCCTGGAGAGTTTTTCAAAGGCTTTGGAATGGTCTCTGAGGGAGCAGCTCAGGACCCTGGTGGGTCTTCTGGCAGAGGCAGGAATCTGCCGTGGTCACAGTGCTGGAGGGAGGGAGAGCAGCAGTGGAGGAGAAGAAACACCAGAAAAGGGAGAAGAAAGGAGGGTTCTAGAGATTAGGTTCAATTAGATATGTGCAATTTAAACATCAGATCCAATTAAACATGCCTGGTTTTAAGCCAGGCCCTATTATATGGTTGCAGCTTCCAGACAAAGTCCTGTTAAGTGGAGCTGCTTTGAAATCCAGAGCCTCAGACAGAGCCATTATGAAGATCAGGCCCTCTTCACTACATTCAGTTTGAAGATTAGACCCTGTTAAACACAGGCAGTTCAAAGCTGGCCTCCAATTAAGCAGAAGCATTGGAGAAGCAGAGCTTGAGGAGAGAGGAGCACCTGTGGGGCAGCTCCGTCATCTGCAGCTCCTCCCCAGTGAGTGTGAGCCTCTGGCCAGCCATGGACAGGATACTTTTGGTCCTGCCTGCACACAGTGAATCACCCCAGATCGATTTTTCAGTGTGAAGAAAGCTAGGGTGGTCTCCAGGCTGCTGGAGACCAGAGGGTGGAGGCTTCAGGAGAGCTTTGGAGGTGATGCTCACCAGAACAGCTGAGGACTTGAGGGAATCTTGGCAATATAACCTGGGGAGATAAAAGGTACCCTGGGTCCCCCTCAATATCCTCTGACTTTCAGAGATGTGTCAGTGAGTCATCTGAACTCTTTGGACCCAGATAGGACCAGGGGCTGTGCCATGGATGGGGTGGTTGTGCACATGGGGAGCTAAGCCCTGGGCAGAGCAAGTGTGTTGTGTGTCCACCAAGCTGGGGAGTACAAGGAAATGTGGGCACCTGCCTGTCTTCTGAGACCCAAAGAGCTGTGCATGGCTTGGCTGTGGTTTGGGTGTTTGAGACCTCCACTCATGGCCCCTGCCTCCCCTTCTGTGGCCAGGGTGGTGCACAGGACAGAGCTGGTAGTGATCTAGCTCCAGGATTGCACAGTTCCTCTTGAATTCTGTGTGTGGTCTCCATGTCTGCTCACCTTTGAAGGGCCATGGGTAGGAAATACATCTCAGTGCTGGCCTGAGGGAGATGATGATGATGACAGTGGAGGTGTCTAGTCCAAACCACTGCCCCCAAGGCAGCACAGTTCCTCCTCTGGGGTCCTGATCCTCTGCAGTGGGTAGCCCAGAGCTGCTAAACCTTACCTGGAGATGACAGCTGAGATTTTTCCTGCAGAACACCATGAGCCATCCCTCCTCATCCCACTTCTCCACATGTTCATCACAGTGCCTCTCCTGCCCTGCTTTCACAGTGTGAGATGCACTAAAGTGTGAAGAGCAAGAGGAGGAATTTTCTACCTGGTCCCCACATCAGCACAGGCCAGTGGAGAGCCCTTGAGATGCTCTTGCAAACATTCCTGGCACCACTGAGCTTTGTTTCCATGGGAGTTTATTTGGTGCAGCTCTTGGTCCCCAGCCTCAGTAGTATCAGAGAACTTTTAATTAGTGCTGGGTGCTTTTATCTTTGCTGGAGGAAAAGGGATTTTTTTGCCCTTTGGATTTTAGCCAATGAAATATTAACTCCAAGACAGATATTTAATTTGGGCATTGAATAGGACAGCAGTGAGCAGGATTAACATTAAAGCTTTTAGACAATGTAAATGTCAGGAGGAGTTGTAGCCACAGAACCCCAATGAGATGTATTTACCTCTCACTTTCACTTTCATCAGCACATGATTTTTCAAGTCTTGATCTCTTTGGTCACTTTTCAGCAGAAGTGCTGTGTGTGTCTTCTACAAGAAACCATTCAATTAGGGCTTGGGTTTGGGGTTTTTTTGCCACTGTTTTTTTTTTTTTCTCACCACTGTTTTATTTATTTTTTTTTAACCATTCCTAATTTGCAGGACTTGAAGACCCAGGGCTTTAATGAACCCTGTGGTGATAGATGAGAGTGCTAGCAGCTCTCATATCTTCTCCTCCTGATCTTTCCTCTCCTATTTGTTCCTCTCCCTCCCGTGTTTGGTTCCTAGGAAGGAGATGCATGTACCTGACCCTGGCTCTGATGCTCTCTTGGCAGAGGGCTAGCAGCTCTCTGATGCTTGACAGGGCAGGGAAAAACAAGCAGCCCCTTTTCCTGTGACCTTTGCTGGGCTCAGGCAGCAGGTACACAGCTCAGGGAGTTGCTTGAAGGCCAGAGTGAAGATGAATGTGCTATGTCCATGCTTGAGGAGCTGCCTGCTGCATATGATGTGCATGGTGATGAGGTGGGGAAACTGCCCCTGGCTGCACAGGGAGGCATGAGAGGCTGCTCTGAGCCATGAGCAGCATGAGACAAAATTTTGGGGTGGGGATGGTGCTTTGCTCTGGCCTGGCCTCATGCCATTTGTCCCTGCTTGCTCAGCTCCTAAGTGCAAGGAGGATGAATGAGCCTCATTCTAGCTCCCAGTTGTCCTCCCCTGCTGGTGAGGCTGAGTGCTTGGACCTCAAGGAAACACATGGGGAAAAGCTGCAAGGGAGTCCCTGAGGCTGTGGGGGAAGGTTGAAGGGATGAGGGACTGATGGGTCCCTGCCCTGTCCTACTGGGACAGCTCTGAGGGAGCTGAGATGCTGAAGGGCTGGCTTGGGGTGGGACAGCTGTGTCCAAATCCTCCCCTGTGGCTCTGTTGTATTGATGAGCTGCAGAGAGATGCTTTGGGATGACCTGGGACAGCTGTGTCCAAATCCTCCCCCGTGGCTCTGCTGTATTGATGAGCTGCAGAGAGATGCTTTGGGATGACCTGGGACAGCTGTGTCCAAATCCTCCCCTGTGGCTCTGCTGTATTGATGAGCTGCAGATAGATGCTTTGGGATGACCTGGGACAGCAGGACAAGTTGTCTGGCCTTGTCCCTATCCTGGCTGATGTTCCAGGTGGCTGTGACAAAGGCTGCCAGGACAGGCAGAGTGCTGCCTCCTCTGCTTGGTGAGCCACAAGCACTTGGGCTGAGCTGATGGAGCTAGGGGAGAGCAGAGGAGTTCCTCAGAGCAATGCTCATGGACATCAGGGTTTCCTTTTTGTTTCATCTCTTTATCTGCAGCCTGTTCTGAAGCAGCAGCAGATGAAAGAGGCCACCACTAGCATCAAAAAGGGGAGGAAAGGAAATGGTTTTAGCTTGATGCTTTGCTTTGAAGGAACCAGTGGCAAAGCAAGCCAGGAAGGCACAGAAGACACTCCAGCTGGTTTAGCTGCATCTCCAGCCTCATGAATTTGTTCTCTGAAGTAATTAATGTCAGTTTCTGAAATGTGGAGGAATATAAAAACCTGTGTGATAGCTGGGGTTTGGTTTTTACAGGTGGAAGGGGAGCACTGTACCTTTTACCATTAGCCACAGAGGAGCTGAAATGAAATTGAACCCGGAAGCCTAATCTGGTTTTAACAAACTGAGCAGAGCTGGCAAGGAGGAGTGGGTAGCAGAAAGGAGAGATGGGATGCTGGCTGCTCCAGAAGGTGAGTACCAGGCCCTGAGTCAGTTCCCCCTCTCTGGGACCTGCTGTGCTGCTCAGTGTGGTGCTGGGTGGTGCTCACCTGCCTCAAACCTGGATGCTCAACAGCTTCACAGGCCCTGGGCTAACAGAGCCTGCTGAGCAGATCCTGGCTAACAACTGGCTGGTCAAACTGCTCTTTTCTCTACATAGACTCTTTGGAAAAACTTTTTTTTTTCTTTTTTTTATTCCCTAAACCTACTGTAGGGTGCCTCTCAATGGCCCCTGTGCAATGTGGGCAGGAGGGAGGGCCAGACACCAAATTACAGATGGGCAGGAGCATGAGGCTTGTCTCCAGCTTTACACCTGGGCAGCTTTGGGGACCACTGAGACTTTGGTGCTGCAGCTTCTCTTTCCCTCTCAGCCCAGCCAAACAGCAGCCAACTTTACCTGGGGTCTGCAGTCTCACTCCTCCTGCTTTCTGTTCCCTCTGGGGCTCTGCTGGTGTGTATTGACAGGAACCATGGGAAAGGGATCTGGGTAGCACTGGCATGGCAGCAGCATTGTCTCCTGGGATGTGCTCAGACCCTCAGGAAGTGTCACTGAGCAGAGTCTGAGCTCCAAAGTCAAACCCCTGAGCAGAATTAGTTCTGTTCCAACTCAAACCAGGACATTCACTAAGAGGAGGTGTCATGAATGCTGATGACCTAAAAGAGACCACCAAGAAGAAAATCCTTCCTCCAGATGCTGCTTCAGCATCTCTCACCAGACAGTAATCCCCCAAGTCCTCACCCCTTGCCCTGCAGAAGGAGCTGCTGAGCAGCTCAGAGCAGTAGGCTGAATGGACAAACTTCATTCTGCTGGCTGGAAAGCCCACAGCAGCCAGGGCAGAGTGTGGCTGGTGATCCCCTGTGCCCAGTGCTACCCTCCCAGGCAGGGCTGGCTTGGCACCATCCTGGCCCTGAGCCTCAGGTGACAGGATGCTTCACCCAGTGCCACACCCAGGGCTCACCATAGCCCCACAAGCCCTGTCCCTGTACCTCCACAGATGTCAGAGGCTTTGTCAGGCAGGAGATCACAGAACCAGAGAATGCATTGGGTTGGAAGGGCCCCTCAAAGGTCCTCTTGTCCTACCCCCTTGCAGTGAGCAGGGCCATCCTCAATTAGACCAGGTTGCTCAGCACCCCATCCAGCTTGAATGTCTGCAGGGATGGAGCCTCCACCACCTGTCTGGGCAACCTCTTCCAATATTTCATTACCTTCATAGTAAAGAACTTCTTCCTGATGTCCAACCTAAATCTGCCCTCTCCTGTTTCAAAACCCCCACCCTATCCCCACAGGCCCTTCTAAACAGTCCTTTCCCAGCTTTCTTGTAGGTCTCCTTCAGATATTGAAATGCAGCTGGAAGGTCTCCCCAGAGCCTTCTCTTCTCCAGGCTGAACAACTCCAACTCTCAGCTTGCCTTCAGAGGAGAGATGCTCCAGCCCTCTGATCATCTTCGTGGCTCTCCTGTGGACCTGTCCCAGCAGTTCCATGTCCTACCTGCATTGAGGACTCCAGAGCTGGACACAGCACTGCAGGTGTCTGCTCTGACACCAGAGCAGACTGGAGTGTCAGAATCACCTCTCTTGATCTGCTGGCCACACTTCTCTTGGTGCAGCCCAGGATAGATGGTGTCTACAAACTCCTGTTCTTCCAGCTGTGTTCCCCAGCCTGTTGGGAATGGGGATGTGAGTGTGATGCAGGGGAAGTCTGGTCTCTGATTTCTTCTCATCTCAGCTTTGGGGGGTTCCTGGGTCCATCTTGGCACCTTGAGAGCAGTGGGGCTTCTTCAGGCACAGGAAGAGCATTGGAGGCAGAAGGTGGAGAAACTGATTTTTCCCTTTTTTGAGGAAAAAACCCAAATAAATCCTGGGTGCTGGGGTGAAACAGCATAGCTAAGGAGTTGTCTGGCTTTCAGGCAGAGAAATACCAATTATATTAAGAATGAGGGTAAAAATCAGGCCAATCACTGACAAATCTCAGAGCTACAGGCTCTGGGTGCAGGAAAAAAAAGCTCAGATTGGAATCCACAGAACCATCTCAGCTGGGATAATCCTGCAGTATTCAGGCAAAACTCCTGTGGGGTCCAGTGGAGCCTTGCTCAGGGCCTGGAGGATTTACCTTATCAGGCTTTTGAAAGTGCTAAAGAGTTTGCAAGCCACTGTCTGGCTTAGCTGGAGGAGAACCATGGGTGGGGGCAGAGCCAGTGCCTGGGGGTCACAGCCAGAGCCTGCTCACAGCATCCCTGCAGGGGTACCAGGCTTGGCATGCACTTTGCCCTTTGCCATGCACCATGCAGCCAGGGGAAAGGGATGGAAGCCAGAAGCTGTAAAGTATTGTAGACTCAGGGAATCCCATCATGGTGGGGTTTGGAAGAGACCTCTGGAGGGGGCAGAGCTCTGTTTGGTGGTGCACACTAATAAGCCAAGGAACAGCAGCTACAGGCTTGAACACAGAAGGCTTCACCTCAACATGAGCAGAAACTTCTTCACAGTGAGGGTGACAGAGCCCTGGAGCAGGCTGCCCAGGGGGGTTGTGGAGTCTCCTTCTCTGGAGACTTTCCAAACCCACCTGGATGCATTCCTGTGCAGACTACCCTAGGTGATGCTGCTCTGGCAGGGGGGTTGGAGCTGATGATCTCTTGAGGTCCCTTCCAACCTCTAATGCACTGTGATCTAGTCCAGCCCCCACTGCTGGAGGAGAGTCACCTAGAGCATATCACCCAGGAACACACCTGGGGGGATGGGGTGGTTGGAAGTCTCCAGAGGAGGAGACTGCACCAGCTCTGTGGTCTCAGAGTGTTCCTCTCACCACCCTCTTTCCCCCTCTTTGTTTGATGACACCTGGCTGGGCTTCAAAGTCCTCTCAGCTCTGGGCTGCCCTCACTGCTCAGCCAAATGGCCAGTGCAGGGTCACTGGAGGAGCCTTGCCTGGTTAGCAGTGGCTCTGCCATGTGTCCCTCTCTGAAGGCTGTGGTGCTCATTGTGAGCTGCACAGGCACTGCTGTGGGCTGGGAGGTGCAGCTTTTCTGGGTGCCAACCTGTGCCCATGCCACTGCAATCTGCTGAGGGGGCACCGAGCCACACCTGCACCTTGAGGGGCTGGTCTGCAGTGCATTGCAATGGGATTCCATGGGATTCAAGCACCTGGGGCATTTGGAATACCAGTTAGTGCTGCAAAACGTGGTCACTGGGGCCAGTTGTCACTGCCTTTGTGCCAGGCTGGCAGCAGATGGCTGCCTGCCCTTCTGTGCCACTTCCTGCTGGGGCTGTTTGCAGCCCAGGGCTGCCCCATGCCCCCAGCCAGGGTGTGGGATGTGGAGTGCCCATCCCTGGCAGATGGAAAAGCTGTGTAGGTGTGGTGCTGAGGGATGTGGTTTGGTGGTGACCTGGCAGTGCTGGGTTAATGGTTGGACTTGATCTTAGAGGCTTTTTCCAAACCCTGGATGGTTTGCTGGTTTGTGTACCCTGAGCACCACACTGGCAGGCAAATGGAGGCTCTCAGAACATGCTCATTAACCTATTTCTCTTTCCTGGCTGCTGCAGTTATTTTTGGACCTTGTATCTTCCTCACATGACCTGAGTTTCACCACTTGAGGCAGCTGCATTGGTGAAAACCCTTCTGCAAGGTTGTCTAAACCCAAAATCAAGCAGAATGAGGAGAACTGTGGGAAATACAACAGGTTCTGATGCTCAGATCTCCCCTTCCCAATATGTGATGGGGAGAAGAGCTGGCCCCAGTGTGCCATGGCTGTGCTGCTGAAGGTGTAGCTCCTCAGCAAAGCATATCCCAAACCATATCCCATTAGGAAGTGATGCCTTCTGGCAAGATGGTGGCAAACCCAACATCCTGATGGAGAAGGAGGGGCTCAGGTGAGAAGCTTCTTGTTGGAAAATCAGAGGTGAGAAGTGAACACCAGGCAGATAGAAAGGCTGGGGCAGGACCAGCTGCTGCAGATGATGTTCTTTCTGCCACATGTGGCAGTAGCTGCAGGGGAAGGGTGGGAAAAGCTGCTGAGTGTTGAGAGGGAAGTTCTTCACGTGCTCAGACAGCACTCGGGCTATGTCCTGAAGGATAAACCTCTGGAACTCATATGGCATTTCTTTCTCTTGTGTTTCAGGTGGTTGTGGCTGTGCTCACCAGCCAGCTGAACACCTGATCAGCTCCAGCCCTGCACCACCAAAACCTCAGAGACAATTTGTGGCAGCACCTTCCAGAGATTATGGAGATTTCAAGGGAAAGTGGTCAGTTTGAAATTCACTGCTGGCTGATTTCACTCTACACCCTCTTGTCTCTGTGCTGCTGCAGCCAGCAGCTCCTCACTGCAGCAGTCTCTGGTTTTCACCTCTTTATTAACTACTCTTTTTTTTCTTTTTTTTTTTCTATTTTGGGGTTTTCTTTTAGCTTCCTGGTAACTGGTGCTGGGTTGCTGGGGCGGGGGGGGGAAACCATCTGTGTGGCTGGGGAGATTTAGAGGGCTGGTAACAGAAGGGATGATATCAAAGCCTGGGACTTGAGAAGGCTATGATAATCCAAAGCTGATTACAGCAGGGCTGGGGCAGCAGGAAATTTGGGCCATATTGGGACACTGACACTTAGCAGTAGCAGCAAACAGCACTGGGCTGTCCGGGTGTCTTGGGGCATGGTGTGTGTGTGTGTGGGCTCTCTGTGTTTGCATGGAGGGGGACAAAGAGTGACCCTTCCCTGGGAGATCATGCCTGCTGGCCTCCTTTGCCAAAGCAGGTGGGGGTGAAAAAAAAAGAAGATGGGGAAAACAAAAGGAAGTGGAGAGCATTTCACCTGCTCACAGGGCTGGTGGGGCTGTTGCTGTGAGGGTGAAGGTGTCCACAGCAGTGTTCATGTTCCCCTGTTGTCCCCATCTGGGACTGCTCCCTGTGGGCACAAGCCCATCCTGCACAGCCTTCATCAGCTGTGGATTTATGTCCTTGGGCTTTGCCATGCTCTCTGGTGTTGCCCCTGCTGAGTACTGCAGCCTGTGGAAGCAAGCACATAAATTCCACGTGTTGGAGGGTGAGGATGGATCCTTGCAGGGCAGAGAGGCAGCTCTCACTTCTGCTGTTCACTTTGTTACCAGTCACTGGGGAATCTGATCACTTCCAGCCCCATAAAGAAATGCCAAGGGGAGCTGCATTGCTGCTCTGCTTGGCACAGAGCCTCAGCATGGTAGGAGTTGGAAGGGTTTTCTGGGGATCAGCCAGTCCAATCCCCTTGCTAAAAGCAGGGTCACCCACAGCAGCTTGCCCAGGATCATAGGGTCCAGGCAGCTTTGGGATGTCTCCAAAGAGGAAGACTCCACAGCCTCTCTGGGCAGCCTGCTCCAGGACTCCAGCACCCTCACAGCAATGGATTTGTTTCCTTATGTTCCATTGGAGCTCCTTGTGATGCAATTTGTTCCTGTGGTTCCTTGTCCTGTCACTGGGCACCACTGCCAAGAGCCTGGCCCTATCCTCTTGCCCCCCACCCTTTGTCTCTTGCTGAGTATTGCTCAGATCCCCTCTGGGGCTGCTCTTCTCCAGGCTCTCAGCCCCAGGGCTCTCATCCTTTGCTCCTCACAGAGATGCTCCAGGCCCCTCAGCAGCTTTGTAGCCTCTGCTGGACTCTCCCCCTGTGTGCTGGGAGGGGATGAGTCTGTGCCAAGAATGCCTGCAGGAGAGTACAGCTAATTGGTGCTGCTGCTGTGAGCAGAAAAAGGCCTTGTGGTGGGCACTTGCTCCTGGGTATCCCAGGGACTTAGGCAGTGGGGTCAGCATGTAAGTGAGATGTAAAAGGGAGCAAAGATCCCTGAGATGCTGCTCCCTCAGCCTGCACTCATCCAGCTGCTTTTTGGGGTGAATCTTCCTCCCTGTGCCATGGGTTGTGTGTCCCCCTGCCCTCTCCTGCCCCCAGCAGTGGCTGCAGCAGCATTGGCAGTGCTGGGGGCTCAGGCACAAGGCCAGGCTGAGGCTGTCCCCATCGAGCTGTGCTATTGATCACCCCTTTGATTCCTGCTGCTTTATTTACTTGCTCAGTAATAATTTGCTTAACAAACCCTGCTCTGCTGACTGACTCCCCAAACCTTTAGATTTCCAATTGCATCCCCAGCCCCAAAGACAGCAGAGTTCCTGGCTTCCCTTGAGGGACAGTCTAGGGTTTATTTCATGCCATTTAGGGTTGGAGAGGCTGACCCACTGCTGCTTCAGCCATGGGCATCAGCAGGTAGGGACCATCTTTGGGGTGGCTGGGTGGAAAAGCCCTTTGGGGTCAGGGCACGTGGGAGACCCCATCCTGGGACACTCTAATTTCTTCCCATTGGGGAGAAAAAGCAGCAGCCATTCCCAGTGACCCTAATACCCAACAGGAAGCACTGCCATAAAAGTTCAGCAAAAACTATGATGCCCTCCTCACAACAGTCACAACAGTCCTCTGCTCCTGCAGACACCACTGATGGAGCCAGCAGTGTGCTCCTGTGGCCAAGAAGGCTGCTGGGGGGCATTATGAGTGAGGTGGTCAAGGGAGGTTCTCCTCCACCTCTACTCTGCCCTAGTGAGACTACATCTGCAGTACTGCATCCAGTTCTGGACTCCCCAGTTGAAGAGAGAGAGGAAACTACTGGAGAGAGTCCAGTGGTGGCTACAAAGATGCTGAGGGGCCTGAAGCAGCTCTGTGAGGAGCAAAGGCTGAGAGCCCTGGGGCTGTTGAGCCTGCAGAAGACAGAGAGGATCTGCTCAATGCTCAGCAAGAGCTGAAGGGTGGCAAGAGGAGGGGGCCAGATTCTTTTCATTGGTGCCTAGTGACAGGACAAAGGGCAACAGGCACAAAGTGGAAGGCAGGAGGTTCCAGCTGATCATGAGGAAGAGCTTCTTTGCTGTGAGGGTGCCAGAGCCCTGAAGCAAGCTGCCCAGAGAGGTTATGGAGTCTCCTCTGGAGAGGTTCCAAACCCACCTGGACATTGTGATCCTGGGCAAGCTGCTGTGGGTGCCCTGCTTTAGCAGGGGGGTTGGAGTGGATGACTTCCAGCCCTCACCATGCTGTGATTCTGTGATTTATGAAGCAATATTCTGTGGTGAGGAAGGCAGCATCCTCCTCATTAGTGCAGCACCCAGCACATGGCAGCTCCTGGCTCTGGGCAAGCCAACAACAGAAATATGAAGGAATATTAACAAAAAAGAAGCAAAAGTGGAGCTTGCCAGATGCAGCCAGGCTAGGGGTTGTCAGGAACTGACAGCACTGTGTGTGGGCTCTGAGAGAAATTAGAAAGTGTTTGGAAATTGTCCCCCTGAGTCTTTAGCCAGGAAGGGACAGTATGCAAATGCAGTTAGTTAATGGTTGCAAAACAGGACAGGGTTTCCAGGGGCAGAAGGCAATTTCATTCTGTCATTATGCAGGCTCCTTGCTTTAAAATGTGGTGAAGAGAAAGTCAGGTTTTTATTTATTTATTTGTGTATTTATGTATTTAGTTATTTTTAAGCACCTAAGGAGAGTGGAAGGGAAGGTTTGTACCATGGAGATGCTCTTGGAGAGCCTTGCTGCATCCTCAGGGATGGAGGTAGGGACCATGGGGCTGTGCTGGGGGCTCCTTTGGGTTTGGTGATGGCTGGCACAGGGTTTGGTCCTAGTTTTTGGAGGTGGGTCACCCTTTCTGGTGGGAACTTTGTTACCCACAACCCAGCTGTGAACCCTGAGGGTGGCTGCAGCCATCTCAGAGGACATTTTCAGCTTGGGGGAGGAGACAGTTTGGTCCCATGGGTAGATTTGCCACAGAACAGCAGCTATGAAGGGGTGAGGCAGGAGACAATGGTGCCCATGGAGCAGGGTGACCCCCAGCCTAGACCTCACTCAGGGGAAAATGGAATATTTACTCATCTCTCATTTTCCCCTTTTGCAAATTCTCCTGAACATTCCATCAGTGAACAGGGAGGAAAAAAAAAATTAAACTATAATAAATGCTCCTGTTTAGCTGTTTCAGTCTAATTTGGGTTGAAAAGGAAAGGCTGAAATATTCCTTGGCCCCAGGCAGTGTTTAGCCAGCTCTATTAATACAGCCACATGCATATTAATAGCCAGGCTGCTGGCAAGCATGTGGGGCTGGGCCTCAAATCCTGCTCCTGATGTCACAGGGCCATGGCTCTCCTGCTGTCTCTGCTGTGCTGGGCTGTGGGATGAGGAGCTGCCTGGGCTCCAGGAGCTGCCTGCCTGAGTGCCCCACTCATGTGTCCCTGCCCAGCACTCTGAAAGAGTTGTCAAGCCCTGGACAGGCTGCCCAGGGAGGTTGTTGGTTGAGTTTCCATCCCTGGAGGTGTTTAAGAGCTGTGCAGATGTGATGCTCAGGGATAGGGTGGCCTTGGCAGGGTAGGGTCAATGGTTGGCCTCGATGAACCTGAACCACAGAGTCACAGAATCAGCCAGGTTGGAAGAGACCTCCAAGATCATCAAGTCCAACCCATCACCCAACCCTGACTAATCAACCAGACCATGGTACCAAGTGCCTCATCCAGGCTTTTCTTCAGCACCTCTAGGGACCTTGACCCACCACCTCCCTGGGTAGCCCATTCCAATGGTCAGTCCCTCTTGCTGTGAAGAACTTCTTGCTAAGATCAAGCCTAAACTTCCCCTTACACAGCTTGAGACTCTGTCTTCTTGCTCTGTTGCTACTTGCCTGGGAGAAGAGACCAATCCCCACCTGGCCACAACTCTTTTCCAGCCTAAATGATTCTGTTGGTTCTGTGCTGGGTCCCCAAACCTGGGCTGGGATGCTTCTGGGTGCTCTCAGCTGGTTTGCTGCCTCTAGATGGCACTGACCCGACGTGCACGGCTCGGGAGCAGGACAGCCTCTGAGCCGCAGCCTTTTCCCTCCCTTGGGTTATTTTCGTTTCAGAATCCTGTAATAATGGATGCTGGGTTTCAGCAGCCAGGTGCTGATTGCAGAAATAATCGATGCCATTGAGAGAAAAGAGCTCATCTGTGCCCAGTTCTTCCCTGAGCTTCCCCCGTGGGAGCTGGGCCTTGGGTTCCTGTCCTCCAGCAGTGAGCTGAGCGAGGACACCAGGGCAGAGAGATGCTCAGGGAAAAGCTCTCCTGGATGCTCTCTTCCTTCCCTGCATCCTTGTCACACGGCTGCAAAATGCTCTGTGTGGGAAGGCAGCAGCACAGTGTGCACCCAGGCAGGGTCCTCTGCTTCAGGAGGCATCCCCCCTTCTGCTCTTAGTCATCCCCAGTAACAGCTTTGCTCTCCAAATCCCATTTTATGCTTATTTCCACATCCCTTGGGTCAGGCAGCAAGAATCTGCCTTAAGCCCCGGAGTGATGTGAGATCTGTGGAGCTTGGGGATGTACCACAGACCAAAGGCATGAGGAGAGGGGAATTCCCAGTCCTGCTGGGCCTGCTGTGGAGGATAAAATGCTCCAGCTTGGGTGGCAAAGGGGTGCAAAGTGTGCCTGGTCCCTGAGCAGCCCCATCCTGCCTCTTCACTGTGGCATCCATCCCCCAGCACCCTGGAGGAGGGGACCAGGATGTGCTTTTCCCACTGTGGGGTTAAACACTGGGGAAGACTTTACAGAGACCTAGAGGTCTGGGGTGACAGGGACTTTAACAGTGATGGCTGTCAGAAGTGGGGTCACAGCTGCAAAACCCAGAGCCTGTGGGGCTTGGCTGGGACCCTTACATGGAGCAGGAGACTCTTGACCTCTCGTTGCCTCCCTCCCTTGTGGGGCTGAAGCTGGGGGCTATTATTTATCTATGGAAGATAACCCCCCCACCCAGGGTCACCTAAGCTGCAAGGGGGCTTATTCTCCTTCCTAGGAAATAATCAGAACAGTTTTGATAGAGTTTTGCCTGACCTTGTGGATAATAATGTGTGGAGAGGGGGGAGTGGGGATGGGGCTGCTCTGGATCAGCTTGCTGCAGAGGAGCATCTCTCTGGAATCCTCTGAGGGTAAAGAAGGGTTAATGGCCTGTCCCATAATAGTCATTTTCAGGTAGTTGAAGGTCAGTGTAATGGCCTGCTCTAGGTGCTGGGCAGCCTGAGGAGGGTGTTGTGTAGGAGCTGTCTCTATATGTGCATATATTTGCTCTTCTTTCTTAACTGCTCTGCCACAAGCTGCCTAAAGGACAGTGTGGCAGTGTTGAAGTTTTGTTTAAAGGACAAGCCAGGGGAGATTTCTGTGAAATTGGGGCTATTCCCCACTCAGCAAAGGAGGGGAATACTCAATTCCCTCCTTTCCAGCACAAATTAGCAATTGCATGGTGGCTGAGCAGGAGGGAATAGAGCTGGGCTGGGGAACTTGTATAATGCAGGAAGCAGCTCTCCTCCCAGGGGCTGCTGTCCTTGCTGCCCTGATTTCCTGCAGCTGGATGTGTCCCATGCACTTTGGGAAAGCCTGATGGATAGGTTCCTAACCCCTTGGAATTGATATTGTTGCTTCCAGCAAGGAAGAATCACTGAAATGTACATTTCCAAGGAGTTTTTTATGGGAAGGGTCATAATGCCAGTGAAAGGAAGATGGATGCTTGGCTTGGCTGAGGGGCTCATAAATTGTCTGGGGGGGGGCTGGGAAATATGAATGTGGCTCAAAGGTTTGCACTATCTTCTGTTTGTAGAATTATCAAAGCTTCCAGAAACGTTGCTTTTAAGGACTTGCAGGATGGGTTTCACTCTTCCTTCAGCAAATGTTTCTGTTTTTTTTTATTCCTATTTGCTAAACAGATGGAGTTGGCTTTTGAAGTGTAATTTGTAAGCTTGCTGCAAGTCCTGTTGCAGGAATATGCAGCTCAGGTTCCTCTTCTGCTCCTGGTAGGGACCCTGCCTGAACTTTTTTTTTCTCCTCCTTGGTGAAAAACCCATGGACAAAATGTTCTGGGAGGAAGAAAAGAGTTTGTTTGGGGGTTTTGTTGTTTGTTTGGTTTGGTTTTTTGTTTTTCATCATCCCAAATGGTAAGAGTCCCCTGGGTGATCAGTGGTAAGTGTCCTCTGGGTGGTCCCAGCACACCCCGACCAAGTGGGAGCTGTTTACTTGCAGAGCCAAGATGTGAGAAGTGCCCTTAAATACTGCTTGGAAGCAAGCAGTGATCCATCATTTGCTCCTAGTTCTGCACAGCCAAAGCAGCAGAAGCAGAGGGTTTGCCAACCTGCCCCAAATATCAAGCAGTTTGGGGAGCAGGATGGCAATGGTAGAGCTTTGCATTCCTACACATCCCCTGGGGGAGGAGGGAGCAAGGTCTAGCACCCTGGGCTCACACAGGGAAAACAAATCCTCCAGCCACAGAGAGATAAAGATGAGAAAAATCAATCCAGAGCATTTATGATGAATGGCAAATAAGCAAACCTGGGCCAGCTGCCTGCAGAGGCCAAGGGATTCATCAGGGGATGCTGGTGACATCCTGATAAAGGCTGCTGGTTAATAACAACATTTAATGTCCCATGGAGGGAGCAGGAAGTCCTCTGCTGGCAGAACCACCAGGCAGGGCCTTCTTCTATTACACTTTCACAACCTGCTTGTGAGATAAGGTCAGGTGAGGACAGAGCAAGATGTTGTCCCTTCCTGCTTGGAGCCAGGACCTGCTGCCACAGAGGTGTGGAGAGCTTCTGGCTCCAAGCCTCTGTCTGGCCCCGTGTGGAGAGCTGCTCTGACCCCAAAGCAGTGTAGTGGCTGGTGTGTGGCTGGGGTTGAAGCTCCATGGTGGGGTCCAGCTTTGGAGCAGAGGCTTGCCAAGTCTGGGCTGTGCATCCCCAGGCTCATGGGGGTGCTCTCGTGGGGAGAGTTTCAGACTCATTGCCAGGCTGCACAACCTGAACAGCTCAGCACAGCTGAAGCTGGCACTGGCTTGGTGCTTAGCTCAGCAGTGCAGACCACCCACTGTAATTCCAGACTTCCCTACCCCATTTACAACCCTGACCATCCACTGTAATTCCAGACTTTCCCACCTCACTATAACCCTGAGCTCCAAACTTTCCCACCCCACTCCAGCCCTACCACTCCCCAGGATGCTATTGCAGGCAGCTCTACTTCCCTGGCAGCTCTGCATGCTCTGGAGGTGCAGCCCCCCTCTGGGAGCTGGCCTGGCTCTGTGTGTGTGGGATCAGCTTTTCCCCCTCCCCAAATCTCTGCCCAGCAAGCTGGTGGGCTCCCAGGGTTGGGGGGGAGGAGAAGTGGGCAGGGAGCAAGCAGACACTGCAAGGCCATTCCAGGCTGTATCAAAGGGGGCTGTTGATAGTGTGGTAACCACAGGGGTGAAGCTTGATTAGCAGGGGTTGTGATCAATAATTAATGATAGTTATTTATTATTTGCTAAGTGCCGACACTGCGTTCGCTTCCCAATCCCCCGATGGATCCTCAGCCTTGTTCAGCAGCCATGAGCTGCATCTTTATACTGCTTGGAGGTCACAAAAGAGTTCTCAGAAAGAATATTTAAAAAAAAAAAAAATAAAAAAGGCATGATCCTTTGTAGGGGGAGAACAGAAACATCTCACTGCTGGCAAATTGGCTCTAACCAGGGAGAAAAAGTCTCTCTCTTTCTTTTTCTTTTTTTCTCCCTAGCAGTTTGATTTCAGGGCAGCTCTCATCCAGCTCAGGATGGCATAATCTGCATGTCAGAAGTCAGTATAGGAGTTGTGTGAGTTCATTTCTGCTTCCCAGGGAGCCAGAGCTGTGCTGAGGTTCATCAGAGCAAAGGGAAGTGAGATGTAATGCAGCAGGGCTGGGCAGGATTTGAATAATTCACTTGGCTGGGTCATGGGCAGGATGTGTCACTTGTGGGACCTCTGAAGCTCTGTTAATGCTTGGGGGCCTGCATTCATCCCAGGGCAGAGGGTGAGGGAAAGTCCTTGGCTGTGCTTAGAAGGATGCTGCCATGCACAGTCCCTATTGCCAGCTTGGAGGGGGAGAGGTGCCTGGAAGAGAAGGATCTGTGCCTGGAGTCCAACTGTACAACAGCAAGGGATCAAACAGGGGTTGTCAGGCCCTGGAACAGGCTGCTGAGGGTGGTGGAGTCCCCATCCCTGGAGGTAGATGTGTCATGTGGATATGGTCCTTAGGGATATGGCTTGGTGGTGGAGTTGGTAGGGAAGGGTTAATGGTGGGAGTCAATGATCTTGGAAGGTCTTTTCCAACCTAAATCATTTTGTTCTATGGTTTTAAGAAGAAAAGGCAATGTGATGGGAGGGAGGTGCCAGGGGGTGATGACAGCAGGATGAAACTCCTAAAGGTTCAGGGATTGAAGTAGATGTAATTTGGACCCTCCTTTGAAAACCACCTTCCCACCCTGTGCTGGTGGGAGCAGCTTACATTGGGCAAGGAGGGAGCTGTGGTCTGTCTGCTCACTTCTGATCTCACCCAGAAAGGTGCTGCTCCCTCTGCCCCTCTTGGGGATGACCTCCACTCTGCTGAGCACCATCACCTCTTTCCTTGAGCTTGGGGTGGAAACAACACTGGGGATTTTTTTAAGGGGAAAAAGGAAAAAAGCTGGGATTTGAGGAAACACCAGATGTGGTTCTGTAGGACTTTATAGACCCCTTCCTGGAGATCCCTTTGGGGATCTAGGGGGTCTAGGGCTATACAGCCTCTTCATGGACCCTTTCCTAGAGGTCTCTTTAGAAATCTAAGGGGTGTAGGAGCACAGACCCTCTTTATAAACCCTGTTCTAGAGGTTCCTTTGGGGGTTAAGGGGGTCTAGGACTGAAGACCCCTTGTACAGCCCCTTCCCAGGGGTCACTTGGCTGCCCTGGGGTATGACAACTTGGGAGAGACAGGGAAGCACCTGTGGGGACTGGAGACCTGGGGCTGGAGAACCTCATCAGTGGAGCTTCCATCTCTGCTAGTTGGTGCAGTGGCTCATGTTTTATTTCAATGAACTTTGCAGCCTTTTAAAGCTAATTATATTTCTTGCTCTGTTGCTCCAGGAGATTAGAGAACATCTTCTCATTCCTGACCTAGGTGTCACTCCAGCTGAGTTCCCCCCACCCCAGCATGACAAAGCTGGTGCCCCTGTGATGCCCACAGCAGCTCCCTGAGTGATCTACAGGGCAGGGACCCCCTCACCAAGCACTCACTGCAGTGTAAATAGAGTAGGATCCTGTACCCCCTGCACCAGCACAGGTGGAAAGCAGCTCTGCAGAGAAGGACCTGAGAGGACTGGTGGATGAGAATTTCACCATGAGCCAGAAGTGTGCCCATGTGGCCAAGAAAGCCAGTGGTCTCCTGGGGTGCATTAAGAAGAGTGTGGCCAGCAGCTGAGGGAGGTTCTCCTTCCCCTCTGCTCTGCCCTAGAAAGGCCAGACCTGGAGTGCTGAGTCCAGTTCTGGGCTTCCCAATTCCAGGAAGACAGAGAACTACTGGAGAGAGTCCAGTGGTGGACCACAAGGATGCTGATGGGAGTGGAGAATCTCTCTGAGGGACCTGGGGCTGTTGAGCCTGGAGAAGAGCAGCCTTAGAGGGGATTTGATCAATGTTCTGCAAGAGCTAAAGGGCAGGGAGGAAGAGGATGAGGCCAGGCTCTTTTCAGTGATGCTCAGTGACAGGACAAGGAGCAGTTGGCACAAACTGGAACCCAGGAGGTTCCATCTGAACAGGAGAAGAAATTTTACTGAGGGGATGCTAGAGCCCTGGAGCAGGCTGCCCAGAGAGGTTGTGGAGTTTCCTTCTCTGGAGTGATTCCAACCCCACCTGGCCATTGTGGCATCCTGGGCACCTAGCTCTGGGTGACTGCTTTATCAGGGGGGTTTGGACTAGATGCTAGAGGTCCCTTCTAAGCCCCACCACTGCTGGGACCCTGTGATATGCAGGAATTACCTGGGTTAAACCCTACTGCTTGTGGCTGCACTTCCCAAGCACCATCCACAGCTGCTCTGCCTTCCCCTTGCCACAGCCCAGCTGGCTCCATGCCTGCCTCCTCAATCCTTCTTCCTGATGCCCCCTGATCATTCCACCAAGCTCTGTCTCCCATCCTTTCACTCCAGGCTTCCCAGCACTGGCTTGAGCTGGTGAGCACACGAGGCCCTTGGTGCTGTGATGGATGTGAGCTGGTTGGCTTCACAACTAACCCATTTGGGGTGTCACAGTTATTTGTGGCTGTCTGATGGCAACAAATCACATTTGTGAAGCAAGCTCTGGATTTTATGTGCCCTTATTGTTATCTTGCTGGTCCTGGTGACCTGGACAAATCACTTAAGCTTTGTGCTTGTGGTTTATATATTTTATTTATTTATTTGTTTGCTAGAAACCTTTGTTCCCATCTTATCCCAGCCTCGTGTCACACGGAGCAGCAGAGTTAATCTCTACAGAGAGAGAGAATTTGGGATGTACAGAGCTTTATTTTGCATGGAAACACTCTCCAGTTAATCCCTGTTTTGATGCAACCAGAAAGGGAATGAAGGGTTAATGAGCGCTGCCCAGAGAGATTAGTCTGCAATTGTCAAGGCTTCTTTAGTCTCACAACGTTTATTAAAGGCTCTTGTTTGGCGTTGTTTTGTTTTGCTGTTGTTTTATTGTTGCAATGCTCCGTTCAGAGAAATCCCTGGTGGAGAATTCTTTCAATTTGCTCTCGCTGGCACAGAAATACACTGGCTTATCTGAGATCTTTTAATATCATATTCAGGGCTTTTAATAAATGTGAGTTTCATAGTTTCATCAGAGCCTTTTTTTTTTCTTTTCCCTTTTTTTTTTCTTTTCCTTTTTTTTTTCTTTTTCCTTTTTTCCCTCCCCTTTTTTTTTCTTTCCTCCTTTTTTTTCTTTCCCCCTTTTTTCTTTCCCCCTTTTTCCTTCCCCCCTTTTTCCTTCCCCCCTTTTTCCTTCCCCCCTTTTTCCTTCCCCCCTTTTTCCTTCCCCCCTTTTTTCCTTCCCCCCTCTTTCCTTCCCCCCTCTTTTCTTCCCCCCCCTCTTTTCTTCCCCCCCCTCTTTTCTTCCCCCCCCTCTTTTTCTTTCCCCCCCTCTTTTCTTTCCCCCCCTCTTTTCTTTCCCCCCCTCTTTTCTTTCCCCCCCTCTTTTCTTTCCCCCCCTCTTTTCTTTCCCCCCCTCTTTTCTTTCCCCCCCTCTTTTCTTTCCCCCCCTCTTTTCCTTCCCCCCTCTTTTCTTTCCCCCCTCTTTTTCTTTCCCCCCTCTTTTTCTTTCCCCCCCTCTTTTTCTTTCCCCCCCTCTTTTTCTTCCCCCCCTCTTTTTCTTTCCCCCCCTCTTTTTCTTTCCCCCCCTCTTTTTCTTTCCCCCCCTCTTTTTCTTCCCCTCCTCTTTTTCTTCCCCCCCTCTTTTTCTTCCCCCCCTCTTTTTCCTTTCCCCGCTTTTTCTTTCTCCCCTTTTTTCTTTCCCCCCCTTTCCTTTCCCCCCCCTTTCCTTTCCCCCCCCTTTCCTTTCCCCCCCCCTTTCCTTTCCCCCCCCCTTTCTTTCCCCTTCCCCCCCTTCTTTTTCTTTCCCCTTCCCCCCCTTCTTTTTCTTTCCCCTTCCCCCCCTCTTTTTCCTTTCCCCTCTTTTTCCTTTCCCCTCTTTTTCCTTTCCCCTCTTTTTCCTTTCCCCTCTTTTTTTTTCCTCATTTTTTTTTCTTTTTCTTGATGAGACAATTTAATATTAACACATCACACCTTATCCCCCAATACCACTTAGTCCCTGTAATCTTCTGACAGGCTAATTTCTGTAGCACCATCCCCTGTGTCAAAGCTGCTCCATTCCATTACTACCCTGGCTGCTGGTGCAGCCCAGGCTGGTAATGAATATTCTGCCTTCTAAGCTTTTATCTGAGGATTATGAAATGAATTTGGAGTTTAGCTGGAGGGAGTTAACAGCTTCCTGTTGCCTGGTGGAGTTCATTCGGATCATTGAGATAAATCCTGGAGGGGTTTATGCTAAAAAGGTTAAGATGGAGAACTAAAAATAGAGATATGGGTAAAATAACCCTGGATGGGGTAGGGTATTGTGTTCAGGTCTGGTCCCCTCACTACAGGAAGGACATTGAGGTGCTGGACAGTGTCCAGAGAAGAGCAACGAGGCTGGAGAAGGGCCTGGAGCACCTGGAGGGTGCCGAGGGAGCTGGGGGTGTTCAGTCTGCAGAAGGGGAGGCTGAGGGGAGACTTGAATGGAGGTTGGAGTGAGGAAGGGGCAGCCTCTTCTCCTTGGTGTCAAGCAACAGGAGCAGAGGAAATGGTTCCAAGCTGCACCAGGGCAGGTCCAGGCTGGATATTGGGAAATATTTCTTAGTTGAGAGGGTTCTCAAACATTGGAATGGTCTGCCCAGGGCAGTGGTGGAGTCACCATCCCTGGGGGTGTTCAAGCAGCCTGTGGACATGGCTTAGGGACATGGTTTAGTGTTGACCTTTCAGTGCTGGGTCAGGGGTTGGACTGGAGGAGCTTGGAGGCCTTCCAGGCAGATATATTCTGTGATACTAAGTGGAGGATCTGAAAATGGAAAAAAAAAAGAGAGATAGGAAATGGGGAGAAGTGGCTACATGGCTCCTGGGGAAGGAATCATAGAATTGCCTGGTTGGGAAAGTCCTTAAAATCATGGAGTCCAACCATAACCTAGCATCTCCCTGTACACAGCTGCTAGGCTGTGTCCCTAAGCATCTCATCCAAATGTCTTTTAAACACCTCCAGGGATGATAACTCCACCAGCTCCTTGGGCAGCCTGTGCCAGTGCCTGATGACCCTTTTGGGGAAGAAACTCTTCACAATATCCAATCCCTGGTGCAACTTGAGGCCATTTCCTCTCATCCTGTCACTTTTTACCTGGGTGAAGAGGCCAGCCCCCACCTGTCTAGAACCTCCTTTCAGGGAGTTGTAGAGAGCAAAGAGGTCTCCTCTCAACCTCCTCTTCTCCAGGCTGAACAACCCCAGCTCCTCCAGGTGCTCCTCATAGGACTTTTGTTCGAGACCCCTCCCCAGCATGGTTGGGAGAGCAGCAGCCTGGTGGCTGGCCCCATCTATCCTGTGGACAGTGCTGATAGATCTAGGTTTGAGCTGGAGGAAGGAGAGGGTTGGTCACTGCTTTGAGTGGGTCATTTGCCATCAGTGGTGGTGGGCACCCTGTGGTCAGTGCCTCTCCTCTCCTGCCTCTCTCAGCTGCACACCAACAGCTGTCACTTAATACAATGTGTGCAGCTCAGGAGGCTGGAGATGAGGTGAGCTCATTTGGCATAACTATCCCATGTGTCAGGAATGTGAAATCCAAGGCTGTGTAACTGTCCTGGAACCACCACACCTCCCACAGGCTGGTGGCTGTTGAAGCTGCAAGGCTGGGAAATGCAGCTGCTTCCTGGAGCAGCAAATGCACTGCTCAGAAGAATGGGTGCAGGCTGCACTGCTGCCCTGGGGGCTGTGCTCAACATGCTTCCCATCCCAGCTCTGCTCCCCCCTCCCCATCTCTCCTCACTTGGCTCTTGCAATCACCTTGGAGTGGGGCTGGGGCAGGTGATGGCACCCAGGGCAGGACAGGGAGATGGCAGGCTGTGAAGTGGGGACAAGAGAGCTCTGTCCCCTGTGTCCACTTGGTTGTGTCTCTGACCACAAGCTCTCACAGCAGAGGTGTGGGTGATCTCACTGGTGTGCCAAACTCTTCCTGGGGTGGGAGAGAGGGTGAAGCAACCTGCTGCACTGCTCAGGTCAGGGACTGGGGCATCCTTGGCTGTCCCCATCCCCTCCTGACTGTCACAGGCAGCTGAGAGCCACCAGTCCATGGTTATTGTACAAAGCAGCATGGGGCCAAAACGTGAATCTTGGGAGCAGAGGTGAGTGCCTGTTTCATTTCTGCCTTGATCACTCTGTTACTGCTCACTTTATCTTCTGAAAATCCCATCCTTCCAGGAAATCTTCCATCCCTGCTCCCCTGGCACTCTCTGGAGCCATTAGCCAAGCCCCAAGACCTGGTGGGGGCAGCTTTGGGGGGCTGCATGGTGCCACTTCAAAGCTTTGGAGCAGAATTTTTTCCAGGCTTTCTGCCAGAGATGCCACCAGTGAGGAACTAGAGATGTCACTGGGATGCCATTACTGGGCAGGAGTGGGTTTAAGCAGGAGGTGATGGTGCTGTGCCCACTATGGTCTACACTGGGGAAACAGGAGGCTGTTACCTGGCTCAGTCCTGCCAACCCACACTGCACAGTGCCAAAACTCCTCCCCCCCCTGCCCACCTCTCCCTTCCTCAATGAACAGCAAAGAATAAATGTGAGAAAAAATAATTACCTTGCCATCCTTTGGGCATTAGCATCTGAATGAGAGTTTAACATATGAAAGGGCTTTTGATGCTGCATCGAATTAAGCTAGAAAATGACCCTAACAGAAGAAGAAATTACACTGGAAAAGTCAGCTCCATCAGGCCTGCCTGGCATCACTGGGAGGGGGGCACCAGGATGCCTGGGCTGGGTAGGGGGAGAGGCTGGCACCAGGGAATATCCCCTTTGTGTGAGCTGCTTAGGGATGTGGTCTAACAGTTCTGTGCAGGGAGATGTTCACAGAGTCACAGAAACATTCAGGTTGGAAAAGACTCTCAGGGTCACCAAGTCCAACCCAGAACTCTGCTCTACAGGGTGCACCCCTAAACCATATATATCCCCAAGCACCACATCCAAACCACCTTTAAACACCTCCAAGGTTGGTGACTCCACCACCTCCCTGGGCAGCACATTCCAATCCCTGACCACATTTGCTAGGAAAAATATTTTTCCTACTGTCCAGTCTAACCCTTCCCAGTCGTAGCTTGAGGCCATTCCCTCTTGTTCTATCACTAATTACCTGTGAGAGGAGACCAGCACCAACCTCTCTGCAGTGTCCTTTCAGGTAAGTTGTAGAGAGCAATGAGGTCTCCCTCAGCCTCCTCTTTTCCCAACTAAACAGCCCCAGCTCCCTCAGTTGCTCCTCATCAGATTTATTCTCAGCTTTGTTGCCCTCCTCTGCCCTGGCTCCAGCAGTGTTAGGTTATGGTTGGGTTGATGATCTTGAGTTGGACTCAGTGGTCTTGGTCAGGCATTGGACTAGGTTGCCCAGGGAAGGGATGGAGTCCCCATCCTTGGAGGTGTTCCAGAAGTGTATGGACATGGCACTTTGGGATGTGATTTAATACTCAGGGTGCTCTTACTTTGATGCTTGGACTGGATGATCTTCAAAGTCTCTTCCAGCTGAAACAATCCTATGATTTTAAGGGCTTTCCCACCAGGTGACTCTATGATTCTATGACCCCCCCCTTGCCCAGAGCAGGCTGTGCCCACACCTCAGTGCTGTCTCTGCCCTGTTCTGCTGGGGCTGGAGCAGTCCATGCAGGTAATCCCTCCATCTGTGTTCTGGCACTTGCTTTTCCTCTATTTCAGCAAATGAGGGTTTATTCCTGGTCTGTGGCTTTTGTCCAGGGTGATCATTTTGTTCCTGATGATTAACCTGGAGCTTTTCTCCACTTGAGATTTAAATACCCTGGCCAGGCTGGCTTTCAGCTGTCTCCTTAATACATCCAGGACAGAGGGATTTAAGCAGCTCTTGAGGCGTGTTCACATCTTGGTAAAAACAACCTGTGGGTAGAAATTATCATTTGCAGGCAAAAAAAAAAAAAAAAAAAAAAAGATTTCTAGGCCAGAGTTCAGCTGATATAGAGGGGCCATTTATTTTCTGAGAGGAGGGGGGAAGCAAACCAAGCTCTGATTAAAATATGGAAGGTATGAAGGCAATTAAATGTGGTTTAGAGAGCAGCAACCCAATGAGCTGTCACTCATGGTGCTGAGCTGCCACATGTGTGTGCACATAAGCTGTCCCAGCTGCAAACCCCAAGGTTTTGTCTTAAGTTGCCTTCCCTGGAGTGTGAACTGAGCATTTCTAATGTCATAATTTCTAAAGTCAGCATTAAAAATTGAGTGGCCAGCAGGAGCAGGGCAGGGATCATCCTCCTGTGCTCACTGGTGAGGCCACACCTTGAGTACTGGGTTCAGTTTTGGGCCCCTCACCCCAAGAAGGACCTCGAGGGGCTGGTGTGTGTTCAGAGAAGGGCAGCAAAGCTGATGAAGGGTTTGGAGAACAGGACTGGTGAGGAGCAGCTGAGGGACCTGGGCTTATTCAGTCTGGAGAAAAGGAGGCTCAGGGGAGACCTTCTTGCTCCTTACAACTCCCTGAAAGGAGATCATAGACAGGTGGATGTCACTTCTCCCAAGTAACAAATGATAGGACAAGAAGAAGTGGCCTCAAGGTGAACCAGGGGAGGTTTAGGTTGGACATTAAGGAATATTTCTTCCCTGAAAGGGTTGTCAAGCCCTGCCACAGGCTGCCCAGGGCAGTGGTGGGGTCTTCATCCCTGGAGGGGAAAAGTCATGTAGATGTGTGAGGGACATGGTTTAGTGTGACCTTGTAGTGCTGGGTTAATGGTTGGACTTGATAAACTTCAAAGTCTTTTCCAACCCAAGTGATTCTGTGATACAGTTCTGTAATTCTGTACTTTCCCATCCCTGCTGTACTCCTGTAGCATGTGATTGAGCTCTCCATAACTTTTGTTTCTCTTCCAAATTCCCTGAGGGACTGCAGAGAAATCGTAGAATCAGTCAGGGTTGGAAGGGACCTCAAGGATCATCCAGTTCCAACCCCCCTGCCATGGGCAGGGACACCTCACACTACATCAGGCTGGCCAGAGCCTCATCCAGCCTGGCTGCAAACACCTCCAGGGATGGGACCTCAACCACCTCCCTGGACAACCCATTCCAGGCTCTCATCACTCTCATGGTGAAGAACTTCTTCCTCATGTCCAGTCTGAATCTCCCCACTTTCAGCTTCATTCCATTCCCCCCAGTCCTATCACTACCTGAGAGCCTAAAAAGTCCCTCCCCAGCTTTCTTGGAGCCCCCTTCAGATACTGGAAGGCCACAAGAAGGTCTCCTGGGAGCCTTCTCTTCTCCAGACTGAACAACCCCAACTCTTTCAGTCTGTCCTCATAGGAGAGGTGCTCCAGCCCTCTGCTCATCCTGGTGGCCCTTCTCTGGACACCTTCCAGCATGTCCATATCCCAATCCTTGTGTCCCTTATTTCCCCCTCAACCTCTCTGCCATGTTTTCACCTCCCTTGCAGGGTTTTGTGGATGGTGCTGCTCTTGGAGTCTCAGTGTCCTTCCAGTGCTGAGTCTGCTGTCTTTGCAGTGTGCAAAGCCCTCCTGGGTTTAGTCCAGATCACAAGAAAGCCATGGCTCATGGCTGTCCCCTTTCTTTCCCTTTGTGGTTTTTTTTTGGTGTGTGTTTTTGGTGGTTTGTTTGTTTGTTTTTCTTTCTTTCTTTCTTTCTCTGAGCAGGAAACCCTTAGGTTGTACCAAGACAGTAAAATAATTGCAGTGTGCAAAGCCCTCCTGGGTTTGGTCCAGATCACAAGAAAGCCATGGCTCATGGCTGTCCCTTTTCTTTCACTTTGTGTTTTTTTTTCTTTTGTGTGTGTTTTTGGGGGTTGGTTTGTTTGTTTTTCTTTCTCTGAGCAGGAAACCCTTAGGTTGTACCAAGACAGTAAAACAATTCCATCTTCCCAGCTGCTGTCTGTAAATGCTCTTGCCTTGAGTGCCAATTAAAATAAATGCAGATGATTTGGAATTTAAAGGACAAACAAACCACTTCTTGTCTAAACCTCAGCCTGGATGCTGGGGTCATTAAGATGTTTCACATCAGTGCTCACATTTATAACCTGTATCAGATCTTTTTAGCAGGTTGAGGACCTCAGCCTCAGTTGCTGGAATGGGCAGCAGTAGCCCAGGGGTTTTACTGGGTTGGCTTCTGCAGCCAGGGAGGCTGAAGGAGGATTTTTGAGGGCTGGCTGCTCCCATGGCTCAGCAAGCAAACACTGATCTAAAGCGTTTGCTCCACACTCAGGGCCAGGCAGAGCAAGGCAAACAAAGGCAACCACTCTCTGTCCCGAGGGCTAACTACGTGCTGCTGAAATGCTGATTGCCCTGAATCGTGCCCATCAGCTACAGCAAAGAGGCTTTGCTTCCTGGCAGGAGGAGGGAGCTCTGATCCTCTCAAACCAGCTTTCTGCTAACCAGCTGAGAGGTGGCAGGTTTGGGAGAGCTGTAATGAGTGGGATGTGAGGATCCCTCACCAGCCTGTAATTAGCATGTCCTTGATCACCCCAAGCACACCTTTGCTTTCAATGTTCGTGCTCTGCTTCATACTGATGTCCCTGGTCGGTCCCTGGCTGCCTGTTGGGAAGGGCTAAGATGTCCCCTGCCATCACAGGCTGCTTCTCCTGGGACTTTGCAGAGTAGGGCTATTGGTTGGACTTGATGATCCTGAGGGTGTTTTCCAACCTGAATGGTTCTGTGAGTTTCAGGGTAACTATAACACTTTGGGCTTCCCTATCACTGTCTCTTGTCTCCAAGCTAAAGCTCATCTGCAAGACCTAAGGTGAGAAAAGCTCCACTGTCCCACTGGTGCCCCAGGGCCCTGGAACCAACTGGGTAAGAGCACAGCCTGTTCCTAACACATCCTTTTCTGTAACCAGTTTGCCTGTGGTCACCATGGAAGTTACCACCACCTGGGTCCCTCAGCACCTTTTGGAGGGTCTGGATTTACAGTGAGACCCCAGGTCCTGCCAGAGCTGTGGGGAGATCATCCAACAGGCTGGGTTCAAACTTCCCTTTCCTTCCTTCAGACAACTGTTTTAATGGCAGTGCTCTGATTCTACTGATAAAAAGAGGGATTTCACACTCCTTCCAGCTTTAGGAGTCTTTTGTTCAGGCTGTTTACCTCCTTTTTTTTTTGTTCTGAGGAATGATTAATTGTCTCCTTGGACAAGGTTGTCCTCTAAATTATACTAAATTGGTGGTAATTTGTGTAATATTTCTCAATTCATTCAGTAGTGATCTGCTGTTTACAGATCCTCCAGGCAGAAAATGCTTTGGGGGATGCTCAGCTCTGCAGCTGACCAGTCCTGGAGGAATCAGAGCAACTCCAGAGCCACAGCTGGGCATCCTGAGGTGACCTCCATTGATCCCTTGCTGCATCCCAGTGTGTTCAGCTCTCTAGCAGGAGTGAGGAAGAATCTACCTCTGGCACCTCCTGCAAATAGGCTAAGAAGGAGCAGGTATCTCTTAGAAGTTACCTTGTGGCCAGTAGATTGAGAGAGGCGATTCACCCAGAAGACTCTAGCCCAGTCTTCTGCTCACAGAAGGATCTGTTCAGGTGTGGCTCTGTGTGGCCATGTCCTGGAATCCTCCAAGGGTGGAGACTTCACCTCTTTTGACCTGTCCCAGACCTACACCAGTCTCTCAGGGGAGCTTTTTCCCCTAGCATCTAGCCTGACATTACACTTTTGGTGTTGATAGTTACAGTCTGTCCCTATGAGGAGGAATCATCTTTGAAGCTGCCCTTTGGCTAGCTGTAGCAGCTATCAGGAGCACCAAGTCCCATGCACAGCACATCCACCTGGGATTGGGAGCTCAGGAATTGGGCAAACTGCCCACCACACCCTCAGGGAGAGTTCAGACAGAGCTGTGGTGGGGACAGGGGCAAGATCTCACCACCCTGGCAGGGTTCTCTTGCTTGGAGCTGAGTAGTAGAGCCATGAGGCAGTGTCTGCAGCACTGATGTGTGCCTGTCCCTGCTCATCTTCTTTCCTCAGCCCTCAGTTGAAGCTTCAAGTTGTTGTTGTTCACTTATCTTCGTTGTATGTCTGAAAAAAAAGAGAAAGATCCTTCCCGAAAACAAAAGAAACCATCTTCACACCTTTGAATTTAATGTCATTAACTTAATTTAATTTATTTTATTTAATTTAGTTTTGTTTATTTTGTTTTGTTTTATTTTGGTTTCTTTTGGATTTTTGTTTTGGTTTATTTTGTTTTCTTTTGTTTAGGTTTATTTTATTTTGTTTTTTTTTTTGTTTTATTTTGTTTATTTTGTTTTGTTTTATTTTGGTTTCTTCTGTTTCTTTTTCTTTTCTTTTCTTTTCTTTTCTTTTCTTTTCTTTTCTTTTCTTTTCTTTTCTTTTCTTTTCTTTTCTTTTCTTTTCTTTTCTTTTCTTTTCTTTTCTTTTCTTTTCTTTTCTTTTCTTTTCTTTTCTTTTCTTTTCTTTTCTTTTCTTTTCTCTTCTTTTCTCTTCTCTTCTCTTTTCTCTTCTCTTTTCTCTTCTCTTCTCTTCTCTTCTCTTCTCTTCTCTTCTCTTCTCTTCTCTTCTCTTCTCTTCTCTTCTCTTCTCTTCTCTTCTCTTCTCTTCTCTTCTCTTCTCTTTCCTTCTCCTTTCCTTTCCTTTCCTTTCCTTTCCTTTCCTTTCCTTTCCTTTCCTTTCCTTTCCTTTCCTTTCCTTTCCTTTCCTTTCCTTTCCTTTCCTTTCCTTTCCTTTCCTTTCCTTTCCTTTCCTTTCCTTTCCTTTCCTTTCCTTTCCTTTCCTTTCCTTTCCTTTCCTTTCCTTTCCTTTCCTTTCCTTTCCTTTCCTTTCCTTTCCTTTCCTTTCCTTCCTTCCCTTTCCTTCCTTCCTTTCCTTCCCTTCCCTTTCCTTTCCCTTCCTTCCCTTCCTTCCCTTTCCCTTCCCTTCCCTTTCCTTTCCCTTCCTTCCCTTTCCCTTCCCTTCCTTTCCCTTCCCTTCCTTTCCCTTTCCTTTCCTTTCCTTTCCTTTCCTTTCCTTTCCTTTCCTTTCCTTTCCTTTTCTTTCTTTCCTTTTCTTTCTTTCTTTCTTTCCTTTCTTTTCTTTTCTTTTCTTTTCTTTTCTTTTCTTTTCTTTTCTTTTCTTTTCTTTTCTTCTGCCTTCTTGTTAGAAGAGAACTAAAATTTGAATGTCCTTGTGGAGCCTGCTCAGTTTGGGGGGACTGTTTCATATCATAGTGCTAGCATTTCACTTTTTTTGTGTGTGTGTCTGAGTTTTGCTTTTTCTTGCCAATAAATCCTGAAGCTGGATATTCTGATGTGGAGGAATCCAGAATATAGTTTCTCTTCATTAACCACAGGAGCATGTCCCTAGGCAAAAATTATTTCCTTTTGGGGAGAAGGGAATGGTGCAGGTGACTTGGAGAAACTGCTAGGGTGGCAACCAAATTGTTCCATGGATAAAAGTGCCCCAGTCCTGCTCACTCTTCCAGGTCTGATCTCAACCCTGGGGCTGACAGAGCATCACACTCCTCTGTTCAGAACCATCCCAGTGTGAGGAAGAAGCCTTGGCTGCACTTCCAGCAGCCTCCCTAGCAGAGGCCAGCAGCATTTTGGCAACTGTTGTTACAGAAACACCTACAGAAAAGCCTCCAAAGGCTTAACTTACAGTTAGAGCAGAAGGAAAAGGAGATTTTCTGCCTTTTTGTTTTTCTATTTTATTGTTTGGCCAAATGCTCCCTGTGGAGGATATGGGAGCTTCTCTCTCCTTTGCTGCTTTGCCATTGAGGGTTTTGCTTTAGTTCAGGTTTATTCACCTACACAAACAGGTTAAGTGGTTTTGACCCAGTGTAGGCATCAGGTTAAACCAAAGCTGCAATAAAAAGAGACATCTTTATTCTCTGCAGAAGCCCTCAATGCTCTGCAGTGATGCAGCTTCTGAATGTGCTGCAGCACAGCAGATATGTTCTGCTCTCACAAGGATGTGAGCTGCCTGCCTTTGTCCCTGCAGGACTCCCTACAGAAACCTCTTCATCTGGTGGCAGACGAGTTGTTTCTCCTCTCTGGCAGAGGGTTTGTTTGTAGTGGATGAGTGGTGGAGCTGTACTGCCTGGGTCAGGTGTCCAGCACTGGTTGGGTGGCAAAGAGGTAGAACTGGCTGCAAGAAGTCCCTGTGGGCTGCCCAGGGAGGTGGTTGAGTCACCAGAGCTTTGAATGTGTTTAAAGGTTGTTTGGATGTGGTGCTTGGAGATATGGTTTAGGGATGAACTTTGTAGAGTTAGGGCTATTGGTTGGACTCGATGACCCTGAGGGTGTTTTCCAACCTGAATCGTTCTGTGACTATAAAACTTTGGGCTTCCCTATCACTGTCTCTTGTCTCCAAGCTAAAGCTCATCTGCAAGACCTAAGGTGAGAAAAGCTCCACTGGCCCACTGGTGCCCCAGGGTCCTAGAACCAACTGGGTAAGAGCACAGCCAGTTCCCAACACACCCCTTCCCTGTCCCATGCCTTCAAATGGAAGCATCTTCCCTCCTCCCCAGTCTGCAGCTAATTATTGCCTCTTTAAGCACAAAAGATGCTGAGAAGGTCCTTTTGCCTCAGCCTTTGGTGGGTGAGGTGGCAGGCCCCAGGGCTCTCTGTGCTGCAGGCACCAGCTGGGCTTTGATGAGGAGATAGTGGTGAAGCAGGGGGGATCATCTCCTGCACCCCCTGCCAAAGGCAGTCTCCAGGTTTTACTGCAGCATGAAGCTGCTCTGCTACCTTCCCCTCCCCCTTCTATTCCTTGTTTTCCCTGTCGTTGGAGGCCTCCCTTCATTTGGAGAGTGCCAGGAGCCTTCTGGCTCTGTCACTTCAAAGCCTGTCACCCTCAGTGGCATTTCTCTCCAGCCCCTTTCTCCCCACCCCTCCCACTGCTGTGTGGTCCTCCCCTCCCTCCCACCCCTGCTTCCTTAATTCTGTATGGACAAAAGCTGACTTTAGCACAAGTCTCCTTTGATCAAAGGGAGCCTTATCTGGTCCCAGAGACAAGTGCATCCCAGGCAGATGGCAGAAATTAGGTCAGCTCTGTGGTGCTCAGCATCAGGGCTGCTGGCCAC
Organism: Indicator indicator; assembly: GCF_027791375.1. Lineage (NCBI taxonomy): Eukaryota > Metazoa > Chordata > Aves > Piciformes > Indicatoridae > Indicator > Indicator indicator. Next base: position 14,305,530 of record NC_072033.1, on the reverse strand, counting down.
CCTCCTCCTGCCTTCAGGGAGCCCCTGGGCACGGCTTTGCTTGGAGGTGCCTGGGGTCCCCTCAGCCTTCCCTCCTGGATGAACAATGTGTCCTCAACCCACCAGCCTCCCCTTGCTGCCTCCTGCATGCTGCAGCACTGGAGCCCAACTGGCAGCTCTTTCCCTTTTATCTCAGGCTGTCCCAAGCTGTCCTGGGACAAAGGCTTTCATTCAGGGTGATGTGATGCTCTCAGGATGGGGCTGCTCAGGCTGGCAGCAATGGGCATGCTGAGCTGGAGGAACTAAATGTTGGAAACTGAATGAAATCCCTTGCCATTCGTGCCAGCAGAGCCCAAGTCCTTTTGCCAGCTCTGCCACTAGAACACACAGACATCTGCGCAGAATCATGGAATCATTTCAGTTGGAAGAGACCTTTAAGATCCAATGATCCAAGACCCCACTGCCAGGTCATCACTAAACCACTTCCCTCAGCACCACACCTACAAGGTTTTGAAACCCCTGCAGGGGTGGGGAATCCACCACTGCCCTGGGCAGCCTGTTCTGGGGCTTGACATTCCTTTCAGGGGAGAAATTGTTCCTAATATCCAACCTAAAGCTGCCCTGGGGCAACTTGAGGCCATTTCCTCTCATCCTATCACTTGTTGCTAGGGAGAAGAGCCTGACCCCGGCATGGCTCCAACCTCCCTTCAGGCAGTTGTGTAGACCCAGGAGGTCTTCCCTCAGCCTCCTTCTCTCCAAACTGAACAACCCTGGTTCCCCCAGCTGCTCCTCACAAGATGGGACCAAATCTCACTGGGAATAGGATGCAAAACCCACCACTACTGGGCCAGGACTTGTTTTGTACCTTTGGGCTGACTGTTTGATTTTTTTTCTTCGGGGGGAGGTGCCTGCTAGTCTGGAAACCAGTGGAAGGGGGGGACCCAGCTCATCTCGATGGACAGGATCACACCTCATTCCCACACCAGCATTCAGCTTAGCCCCAGGACCTTTTGTGCAGCTCATTACAGCAAACGTTGGAGAGAAGGAGGGCAGAGCCATTAGGGAGCAATTTAAATGTAAATGCCTAAAGTTCCCTGGCCTTGGTTAGAAAAAGAAAATACTGAATTTTGCTGTTATGTGCCTGTGTTTACTGGGGTTTTTTTTGTTTGTTTATTCTTTGGTTGGTTGTTTTTTTCCATCTTGGCAAGACAAAGCACACTGCCAAACCATCTGTTTGGCTTCTTGAGTCTTCAGTTGCATCCTTGCAGGCTCAGCTTAGGGTCAGGTTTTCCCTGCCCAGGTGAGGTGAGGAGTGGGACAGGGAGGGGCTGGTCTCTGAGGTCCTCAACAACCCAGGAAGAAGGACGACTCACCTCTGCTGCCCAGCTGGGACACTAAGGCCAGCCCACAAGAGCTCCCTCTGGGATCCCTGTGGGCAGGGCTCACACAGCCAAAGCAGGTGCACCATACAGGTGCAATGAATAAAACTGGCCTTGGCCCAAGCCCTTCCTCTCCTCCTAACAGACAGTTTAGGTTTTTGTTGGCAGCTTATGTCAGAGGTAGGATTCATCCTCAGCCTTGTAATGGGGCAAAGAAAGTTAGTCCTTTCCTCTCTGCATCAGTGAGGAGCTGAACTGCAGGCAGCTCCTGCAGAGGATGGCTTTGCAGTGGGAACATCTCACTGTACTGAGGTTTTGTCTTTTGCCAGCCTCAGCTGAAGCTTTGAGCTGTGTCTCCTGACACAGTGGCATTTGGCATCACTGTCACAGCAAACCTTCACCCCAGCTCATGGTTCGAGCTTGTGCCTTGGTCTGGAGGAAGCTGAAGGTGCTGAGAGCTACAGCAAACCACAAGCCCTGTCAGGAGCATCAGTTTGCTTCCAGAGGACTCTGTCTGCTGGTAACACACTGAGGGGTAAGTGAAAAAAGGTTAAAAATTGCTGTCTGGGTGTGAGGAGTTGGGAGGTGTCACTGGGGTAGGAACTGGGGCTGCTATGGCCCCAGTGTGAGCAGGAGTCAGAGCAGCACAGAGGTGGCACAGGAATGAGCAATTTAATGAGGAGCCACATCAACTGGCAGCTGTTGGCTGCCTGAAGGGACAGAAAACCTCACCTTGCTGCTTCTGGCTGCCTGAAGGGACAGAAAACCTCACCCTGCTGCTTCTGTCATACCTTTGCTGCTTCCCCATGTGCTTTGTTACCTCTAGCTAGGAGCAGAGGACTGCCTGCCAGTTCCTGCAGGAGTTGCTCTAGATGCTTGGCTGTCTCTTTGTTTATCCAAAATGACTACCAGGGTGAGCTGGGACCTTGATCAGTAAGTTCATGGTGGGACTAATGGAGAAAAAAAAAACCCCAGCTGCCAGATTTCCCAGTGACTTGGGAATTCCTTGTGTGCCTCAGAAATTAACTGGGAAGAAAAAAAAAAATCACAGGAGCTCAAAGAATCCATCCTGGAGAGGATGTTCAAGGTAAAAAGACTAAAATAATGTTATTTGCTCATGCCATGCAAGGAGTCACTAAAGAGCAAGGCAGTGCAGGGCTGCTGTGGGGAATTTATAGCTGAACACCAGGCTCCACTTCTGTTGTGTCCATAGTAAGTCCTCATCAATGCAAGATGGATGTGGTAATTTCATCTTCATCTTGAGGAGATAAAAATGCTGTGTGCTCCTGTGCCTTCCACTGAGCTCAGCTAAAGCTAAGGTCACCCCTGTTGCATGGAGTATTTGTTTAGGATGAGTGATGTGCACATCCTACTTTCTGCTCCTGTCCACTCTGGAGATGTGTGGTGACCTCATAGAATGGCTTAGGTTGGAAGGGATCTTAGAGTTCATCTATTCCAACCTCCAAGCCATGGGCAGGGACTCCTCTCAACTAGATTCAGCTGATCAGGGCCTCATCCAGCCTGGCCTTCAAGCACCCTTATGGAGGAGGCATCCACAACCTCCCTGGGCAGCCTATTCCAGAGTCCCATCACCCTCATACTAAATAATTTCTTCCTAAGCTCCAGTCTAACCCTGCTCTCCCTCCTGTCCTGTTGCTAGACACCCTGATGAAAAGTCCCTCTGCAGCCTTCCCATGAGATCCTTTCAGGTATTGGTAGGCATCTCTAAGGTCTGCCTAGAACCTTCTCTTCTCTAGGCTGAACCCCCCCAGCTCCCTCAGCCTCTCCTCACAGCAGAGTTGTTCCAGCCCTTGCACCACCTCTGTGGCATCCTTTGGACTCTCTCCATCAGCTCTGTGTCCTCCTGCAGCTTCATCACCTTCCTTGCCCCCTGGTGCAGGACCCCACGGGGCTACCCAGGGTTTCAGGAGGAAAGAGGTGAGGAGATGCCCCCAGATATGCTTTTCCCAGCTCATTTCCAGCACATGGCAGAAGATCTGAAGCAGGTCTTGTCTCCTGCATGGTACCTCCTGAGGCATGACAATTAATCAGCCCCCAGCTGCCATCTACCTGGGGATTAGCCAATTTCCTGAGTATTAGCCTAATTGTCTAATGATTCATTGTATCACCTCTCTTCCTGCTCCTCAGTCATTGTGTGATTGCTTTATTTGTGGTATCAGAGGACCACAGAATGGTTTTGGGTTGGAAGGGACCTTAAAGCTCATCTAATTCCAACCCCTCTGTCAGGGGCAGGGACCTCTTCTGCTAGACCAAGGTGCACAAAGCCCAGGCCAAGCTGACCTGGAATGATTCGAGGCAAGAGGCATCCATAGCTTTAGTCTCGTTGATTTTAAGGCATTCAAGACACTTGTTCTGGGTTGGGTCTTTGTTTGGTTTTTTGTTTTCTTCTTGTGTTCTCCTCACCTGTCTTGGCTTCTGAGACAATACTGCACTGCAAAAAGGATGTTTCCAGAGCAGCTGCTGGATGGGAATGCCTTGAGGGGGAGGTTTAGGGTTAAGGCATAAATGTGATGATTTTTTTTTCTACCAGTGGGTGTTTAACTCATTGAGTTTGTCCTTGACTCCAAAGAATCAGAAAGCTGCTCCTGCCTCTGAGAAGTGGTGACGAGTAAACATTTTGGTCACTGTTCACAGAATGAAAATAACCACCCCACCCCCCCCCAAAAAAAAAACAACCCACCCAAACCCACAAACAAAACAACAACAAACCCAAAACAACAACAACAACAACAAAAATCCAAACCAAAACACCCCCCAAATAAAAAAAAACAACACAAAAAAAGCCCCAAAAGCAAAAAAAACTCCAAACCACACAAACCACACAACCTCCCCTCCCCCCAAAAAAACAAACCAACCAACCAAAAAATCACTCTCAGAGCAGACTTTTTTGACCATCAATGGATATGTTTGGAAACGCAGGGATGGATTCTCCTTCCTCTATTCCAGCTGCTTTTGCAGGGGGGCTTAGAGGCTCTTTTGAACAAGCTCCTTGGAACAGGTTGTCCAGAGAAATTGTGGATGCCTCATCCCTGGAAGTATTCAAGTCCAGGTTGGATGAGGCTTTGAGCAACCTCATCCAGTAGAAGGTGTCCCTGCCCATGGCAGAGGGATTGGGACTAGATGGTCTTGAAGGTCTCTTCCAACCCAAACCCATTCTGTGATTCCAGCCAAGTTGCTGAGGGCTCAGTGGGACCCTCTGGGCTTGCTGGCTGGTGTGAGCTCCAATCAGGCAGCTGCAGACAGCTCTTCCCAGCTGCTGTCTGCTCCACTTGGCTTTTACACCTTCCAGCTGCAGAGCTGTGCAGGGAGCTGGTGTAAATTTGGATTTAGGACTGAAATATCCCTGGCTGTTTCCAGAGTTAAAAGTGACTTCAAAAATGCTCTTTTTGGTGAAAGCAGAGTGCTTGCTCTTGCCTCTCTGTGGTACCAGAGCTAGGAGCCAGGGCTGGGGGGACATTCTAGCAAAGCTTCCATTGTCACTCAGGCTGAGAGTGGCTGAGTCACTGCAGACAAGAATCCTCTTTTTGTTGCTTTTTGCCTTGGTTTTTTTACAATCATTGGAGAATTTGCATGAAGCAGAACAAGAAAAATTTTTGGATCCCCCAGAGGGTCCTCTTATTCCTTTCATTCTCTCAAGGAAATAACAACAACAACAAATAAACCAAAAACAAAGCAGAAAAAAATTTAAACCCATGAGTAAATCATAAAAAAAAAAAAAAGGGGTAGAGCTTTCTGAGAGTGCTTTGATGTTCAAATGTCTCAGTTACTTCTTTGGGGGCTTTGCCTTAGAATTTTCCTGTATTTATTTCCCTAATTTTTCAGAGGCAGGGTCTCAGTACTAATTATGGTTTGTCAACATAGAATCACACAATGGTTTGGGGCCAAAAGGACCTTAAAGGTCATCTATAAAGGCAGGGAAACTGTCCATGAGCATTTGCAGGATGGATGCAGGCTGGAGTCTGTGCATCTTTATACTGGATTTGGGAGTCAGGATGGATGCGGGCTGGAGTCTGTGCATTTTATACTGGATTTGGGAGTCAGGATGGATGCAGGCTGGAGTCTGTGCATTTTATACTGGATTTGGGAGTCAGGATGGATGCAGGCTGGAGTCTGTGCATTTTCTACTGGATTTGGGAGTCGGGATGGATGCAGGCTGGAGTCTGTGCATTTTCTACTGGATTTGGGAGTCAGGATGGATGCAGGCTGGAGTCTGTGCATCTTTATACTGGATTTGGGAGTCAGGATGGATGCAGGCTGGAGTCTGTGCATTTTCTACTGGATTTGGGAGTCAGGATGGATGCAGGCTGGAGTCTGTGCATCTTTATACTGGATTTGGGTGTCAGGATGGATGCAGGATGGATTTTTTGCCCATGTAGTTACTGTCCCTGAGTCGTCTTGGAGTTTGGAGGTGACTGTGAAGAGTTGCCATGGCACAGAGGAGGGATGTTTGTGTGTGTGTGCTTGGGGATGAAGCTTTGCACATCTCCTCTGAGTGCAGCCTTAGCACCAGAAGCCAACTCCAAATGCCAACAGCGTGTCCTGCTGCTTGGAGGTGCTTGTTGGCTCTCACCACTGAAAAGATGATGACATTCAAAAGAAATAATTTATAAGCAGCAGCTGTGTTATAAGCTGTGATAAGAAAGCCCCAACAGGCAGCACACCAGCTCACCCAGCACATGTGTGTGCCTGGACTTGGAAAAAGGCATCAGGCAGAGCAGCTGCTCAGCACACCAAGAGCATTGGGCTCTGGAGCAACCCTGGGACACACAGGATCCCTGATAAGAAACTCCAAAGTGATGCAAAGAGAGAACCTGAGGGAGAGGAAACTCCTGATGTTCTTTAAGACATAGGGAGAAGGAGGAGATGAAGTGAGGAATGGGGAAGGAGGAAGGCAAAACAATAAGGAAGATGCAGCAGAGCCAAGCCACAGCATGGCAGACTCTGACAGGGAGCTGTGAGCTCTGGGCAGCTGGCAGCAGCAGTGGCCCTGTCCCCTGCCTGCCCAAGCCTGGCTGGGGTGAAAGGGGGACTGCTGCTGGGAGGAGGGGCCCTGGTGAGAGGCTGATGCTGCAGTGGACTCCTTCCCAGAGTGCCTGTTTGATACAACTGTAAAAAAACTCATTTCAAAGCCAAAAGAGGCTTGAATGTGAGCTTTCAGTCTGACTTGATTTCTTCTGCATCTGCTAAATAATGACACAAGTATCTTCAGTGTCTTCAGAAAATGCCCTTCTAGTGCTCTCTAACTGCTTGGGTTTGGACTGTACCCAGCCCTTCCCCTCCTCCTCTTGGTCCCTGTGGCTCCTGCTTAGCTGGTGGCACCAGCAGGGAGAGGAAAGTGGACATCTCCCTCCTCCTTGTTCTTGGGCAGCTGGGGCAGAGCACTGGGGCACAGAGGTGCTGGCTGAAAGCCTCCATCTAGCTGTGGCTCCTGGGGACACATTGCCCTGTCTACCATGGACTGATTACAGCTCATTCTGTTTCTCCCTGCTCCCACCACTCTGTGTCTGTATAGTGGCAGAAGCAGATCCTTCCTTACAGTCTTTCCTCCAGAAACACACAGATCTGTACTCCTTGAAGTTTAGTCCCTTTCACTTGTGCAAGACATCTCACCCAGGCTTGGTGGCTATCAGAATTCCTGTTATGATTATATAAGTCTCCCTAAGGCATTCCAGGGATGTAACTCATCTGAAGGACCTGGTCAGCTCTTTCCCAGATGGCTCTTAATCACCATGTTGGCCCCAGAAACCCTTGGGCAAAGATTCACATCTCTTGACTAGCTTTTAGCAACCCCCAAAATAGGCTTCAGAGGTAGCCAGTGATGTAGTTTCCCACTCACATCCATAAATCCCTGCTCATCTGTTCACCATCTGGGTAAAGGTCTGGATGAAACAGATGAATGCCTGAAAACTACTGAGCACTGCACAGGTAGGTCAGAAATGTGGAGTGAAGGAGGTCTCAGGAAGGATCCAGCCAGCCCCTCCTCAGAGGCTAGATCAGCTGGCCCTGGCTGGCATCTGCCAAGCATGCAAGAGAGCTGACAATTTGGTAGATGCTAGCCTAGAAACTCCATCTCTCTCTGGTAAGGATGGAGCCTTCATGGCTCCCATTCCTGTGATTGCCATGTTCCTGCCCCCCACATTGCACCAACTGCTGAAGGAGGCAGTTCACAGCACAGTGGTGAGGTACCTGGCACAAGGGATCCCCAAACCACAGTCCACTGCTGCCAGAAGTTATTGGTTTAAGATTTCTGACAGTTGTTCCTCCTTCTAGCTTCTATTTCCTTCTACTTGTTCTTCCAGTTCATCCCTGTCTGGGAGCCAGGTGGATTTCTGGCCCTAGGGGATGGTTTTCCCTGCTGGAAGTGTGAGGATCCAGAGCCTGGGTTTATGCAGCATTGCAAACCCAGCTGAAAGCAGCATGGGCATCCTGCAGGAAGGAGGCCACATTCTGCTTTAATAATAACTTGGTCTCCTTGGAGACCATCACATGTAGAGAAGCTTCAGAAAAGGCTCATGAAGGACCTTAGAACCCCCCCTAATTTTCACTCCCCCTCCTCTGGGCACGCCCCAGGTCCAGCAGGGTTGAGTTCCTGAGGCAACCCAAGTTGTGCATTTGCAGGTGGTTTATTTTTGCTGAGGAAGACAGAGAATTCACACAGACTGGGTGCTGCCTCATGCCCTGGGGCAGGGCTGAGGGCTTGTGTTCACGTTCAGCATTGCTCATTTGTTCTCATCTCCATGAATGAATTGCTTCTCGAGGGTCTTTTTGGAGAGGTGTTAGAGCTGGTTCAGGCAGGATTAGTGCTGTCACCTGCAGCATCCTGGAGGCTCAGGCTCACATCATTCATGCTGTGTCCTTAGGGACATGACACAGTCTCAAGCTGTGCCAGGGGAGGTTTAGGCTGGAGGTGAGGAGAAAGTTCTTCACAGAGAGAGTGGTTGGCCATTGGAATGTGCTGCCCAGGGAGGTGGTGGAGTCACCATCCCTGGAGGTGTTCAAGAGGGGATTGGACGTGGCACTTGGTGCCATGGTTTAGATAGTCATGAGGTTTAGGGTGACAGGTTGGACTCGATGATCCTTGAGGTCTCTTCCAGCCTTCTTGATTCTATGATTCTATGATGGAGGCCCAGTCTGAAGATGCCTGTCATGATTATGTCTGAATGAGCACAGAAGATGACCCTAGCCACACAGAGTGCAGGCTGTGCTTTGCAGAGCTGCTGCAGGAGCTGGATTAACCACCCCAAAAGTGACCTTCTCCAGCAGGTCTCCCTCTTGGTGGTGTCTGTCTTACAGCCACGTGTTTTTAGTCTGGAAAAGGGGAACCTGAGGAGGGATCAGCCTGACCTAGTGTGAGGTGTCCCTGCCCATGGCAGGGGGGTTGGAACTGGATGATCCTTGTGGTCCCTTCCAACCCTGACTGATTCTATGATTCTATGATCTCATAAATGATTATAAGTACTTCAAGGGTGGGTGTCAGGAGCATGGGGCCCAGTGTGACAGGACAAGGGGTAAAGAACACAAACTTGAACACAGGAAGTTCCATCTAAACATGAGGAAAGACTTCTTTAATGTAAGGGTGATGGAGGTCTGGAACAGGCTGTCCAGAGAGGTGGTGGAATCTCCATCTCTGGAGACATTCAAAACCCAGCTGGATGTGCTCCTGTGTGACCTTTTCTTTTTGCCTTGGCAGAGGAGTTGGACTTGATGGACTCCAGAGGTCCCTTCTAACCTACAGTTCTGTGAAACATTTGTTCTTTGTGGAGTGAGTGCAGTGAAAAGCCAGCCAACCTTGGGCTTTTCCATCAAGAAGAGACTACTTAGGGGCTGCTGATTGCCTGGCAGAGCAAAGGTCCATCTAGCCCAGCCTCCTCACCTCCAAAAGCAGCCAGAGGAATAGGTTGCATTCAGGGCAAACAGCAGCTGCAGTTCCCCAGCCCCGCAGCCTCTCTCCCCTCCTGCAGCTCAGACTCTTTCTGGAGGGGTTGTGTTTAATGACGTTGATGGACTTCTTTCTTCTTTTTTTTTTTTTTTTTGCCCCGTGAATTTGCCTAATTGCTTTTTGTATTTCTGGATCTTCATTTTTCTGCTCTCAGCCGAGGAGAGGTTAATGAATTCGAGCCCTTAAAAGCGCCCGAAGGGGGTTTCAAATAAGCAGTTCTCTAACCGCAGCCCCACGTTCGCACACTGTCATTAAGAGCTGCAGGATCGTTGGAGCGTGGCTGATGCTGGTGTGGGGATCCCGAGCTCTATTCCCCTCCCGGCGAGTTTCCCCACCTAGAGAAACTGTGGTGGTGTCTCTGGATCTGCCTGGAAGCGCCGTTCCCATTAAAACTCTTTTGTTCCGTGCTTGGAGGGGTTTGCTTCTGCCAGGGGTGGGAGGGAGGGTCTGGGCTGTTTGCATTGCAAACCGCAGCCTGAAAAATAGCAGCAGCTGATTCTGGAGGAGTTTCATGGGGCACAGGAGAGCTGTAAAGGGGTGAAGTTGGGTAGAAGTGGAAATGAGTGGCACAAAGACCAACAGGCTTGCAGAAGAGTGGTCTGAAGGAGAGAGGTGCCAGCAGGGTGGCACTGATGGTAGGGCCCTGCAGAGCAGGGGGTATGGTTGTGGTGAGGGGGGCACTGAAGTCCTCACTCTGCTCCCCCTTCATGCTCAACTAGGGAAACCTCATCTTGTCTATATATCTGTGGGGGACCACTGTAATACCACCCCTAAAGGTGTTCCATGGGGAGCGGCCAAGTGGGCACAGGTGAGGTTACACCCAGCACAGTTGGGTTTTTGGACTGTGAGCTCATGGTGCTAGCTCAGTCCAGCTTTTCATCCCCCAGTATCCCCAAATCCTGCTCAGGGCTGTCCTCAGTTATCACCAAGCCTGGATTTGTCCTTAAGGTGCCCAGACTAAAGCAATGTTTTCACTCAGCTTCCCCCTGTGTTTCCCTCCTTCTGCTCCCATCCTCCAGAGGTGAGGAGTTGGCTGTGCAAGGCTGCTTTAGGATTTAGGAGATGATTCTGGGGGCTTAGAGTGACATCCCACTGTCTGCTGGCAGGGCTGGAAAGCCAGAGGCTGCCTGTGATGAATTCTGCAGCACAGCTGCTGATGGGGATATGGAGGGACAGCTACAACAGGGGGAAAAGAGCTGGGGATGCACAGAGTGTGAAAATGAAGAGGAACTGAGGGGAGGAGAACTGGAAGCAGCTGGTGGAGGGTGGTAATAAGGTGATAAGATGCTAAGACTGCAGCAGCTGCTTGGTGCCCCTGGTGCCCCCACACATCTAATGAGCTGCTGCTAACTGGGAGGGCTGCCTTCTTTAGGTACATGTTCTAGTAACACATGGCAGCATGCTGGCAGGGTGCTGTGCCCCCCAGCTCTCCCATTTCGCTTGACTGCCCTTTGCTGAACCTGCTTCTTTCCCACATGCTGGGGCTACTTCTCTCTGACCAGCTGCACTCCAAGGTGAGCATGAGAGGTTCAGACTGTAGGGAGATGTCCCCTTCCCAGGCACTGCTTGCTGGTCCTGCTTGATCTGAAAGGGTCAGGCAGGCTGACTGGACACATCTTGTCCATGCTGAGTGCTGGACACAGACCATGGGCAGGCTTTTGGGCTGCTGCACCTTTGTGAGCCCCTCTCTCCTGGTCAGAGGCATGGCTATACCCCCAGTGTCTCAGATGCATGTTGCCTTGAATGAGAGCCACAGCTGCTTTTGTCAGCTTAAAGCTGATGCTGAAATCCACTTTAGTTACCCCTTTCCCATGCTGGCCTCACCAAATCTAGCTGTGGTTGCCTTCTGCACTGGCTGGGCACCTAAGAGAGCCTGGGATGCTGCTCTTGCCAACCTGGAGGAGGTCTGGGCTAGAGAGAATGAAGGTGTGATGGGTAAGGCTGGGCTGTGGGTGTTTGATCACAACCCCAGGGGTGATGAGTGTGCAGCAAGGCTAATGCCACTCAGTAACACAGGCTTAGACTTTCAGATGAGCTGTGGTGCTTCAAACTTGGATGCTGAGTTGCTCTCTGGTGAAACCTGCTGTGGCTTTTATGGCTGCACCAAGGTGCTGAGAAGTGCTTGTAACTGTGGAGCCTTGAGACTGGCTGCTGCAGCTGTGCCTAATGGCAGGTCAAATCCCTCCCTCCTGAGGCAGCAGGTTAGCAGTGTCTCTCTGTTACCAAAACAGCCCAGGGCTCTCCAGCAGGATGAAGAACTGGGATTAGTGGCCAGGTGATTGAAACTAAAGGAAAAGGTTAGAAGTCTCAGCTTCACAGCTGTAGTAATAGGAGCACTGAGCACTTTGCTGTAGGATTTGTTCAGAGTTTATGCCTCCTCCAGGCCCTGTTGCAGCTGAGATCTTCCTTTCCTGGTCTGTCACAGCTGCAACACCTACTGTGGAAGTAAGAGGTGAGAGGAGCTGGGAGATCACTAATGGACTAACCAGACAGATCTCCTCTGCTTCAGCTCAGCAGATGCTCAAAAGTGCAACTGTCTCTAATTCTTTCCATGCAAAGCACTGGTTTTTAACCTGCTTTGTTTTGGAAGCTTCTCAAACCTTGGTGGCCAAAGAGGGTTTTTACCTCCCTGAGCAAGGTCAGGTGGCAATCCTCCCATTCCTGCCTTTCCCAGAGTGCTGATTTTCTGTGAGGAAATACTACAGCTTTCTGCCATCAGAAAATGGTTGGCAAGCTGAGTTGTTCACAGCTGGCAAATGTGCTGTGGGTTGGCGTCCAAAAGCTGGGCAGGCACTGGAAAAAACTTCCTCCTTCATCTAAAAATCCAGGGAAGTGCTTCTAAGGAACTTCCTCTGTAAGGTCACCAAGGGTGGGGACAGAAAGAACTTGAGTTACATTTGTTTCTGCACTGGAACAGGTGCTCCATCATGAAGAGTTCAAGAGGTGTCCAGGCTGTGGGTGGTGTTAGGGAGTTGTAGGGGCTGAGGGCTGTGGTCTGCTCTGACTGGGGAGAGTGCTTCCTCCCGTGGCTGGGGAGATTGCTTCCTCCCATCACTCACTGCTAGCTGTGCCACTGAAAGACAGCAAGAGAGAAATGCTGCTTGGTTGTGTCTCCCACGAGTGAGCACCGAGGTGGCAATAGGCTTCTCCTGCCCCTGGTGTAGGCAGGGTGGAGAGGACTATTTCTGCCCCAAGGTGAACTTGGAGGGCTACAGGGCCATCACCTAACTCAAATCTGAGCACTCCCATGAGATCACCTCAAGCCTAGCTGTGGGATATGAGCAGAAGTGCCTTTGATGCAGTTCTTGCTGAGGCTCAGGCTGAGAGCTGGAGGAATGGCTGTTCTCTGAGCCCCCAGTGTCCTCACTGATGTGAGGGCAATGTTCTCCTCTGTCCACCACAGACCCTTCGTCTTTTACCCATAGCTTTGCAAAGTGCTGGAGCAGCCTTCAAATAGATGGTTAAAAAAAAAAAAAAAAAAAAAAAAAAAAAAAAGAGAAAGTGCAGGGAGCAGTTTAAACCAGTTCTGCATAATTTGCTCTATTTTTAGTTGCAATTTGATAAATGAATGTAGGTCAAAAAATGGGGGAGTTTGCACTTTTGCACAGAATTCAAGAGAATTTTGGAAAACTGGAGCATCTCAGGAAGGGACTAAGTAGCTACTGAGCACAGAGTTTGTTCCTGCGTGGTGGGAAGGAGAAGGTTTTTATTTCCTTCCAAAATGTTCCTTGCTTTGGAACATTTACTTAACCCTCAACAGGCTGATTGCCTCACTTATGAAGTTGGTGCAGTGGTACAAAGGGCACTTCCAGGTGCCTGTGCTCACTTTGGAGGAGGAGAGGAGGGCTGGTGCAAAACTACTCTGCACCCACGGTGAGCAGCTCTGCTCAGCCCCCATCAAGCATCCCCAAGTGGATCAGCTAAGGCATGGATCAGAATGGCAGCCCTGGGAAGGGGAATGGGATGTGGTGTCTTGAGAGGGCTGTGTTGCAATAGAACACTGGGGTAGCTGTCAGGACAGATGTTAGGATGACAAAGCACAAGGAGAGCAGTTCTGTGTGGGATGTGTGTCTTGACAGAGGGCACCTCAGGGTGAATGTCCTTCTCAGTACACCTGAAGGTGTTCCACTGTCAGCCTCTCAGGAGGCAGTCTGCTGCTGTGGTTTGGATGGGTCCCTTTGCTGCAGCGCCTGAATCCCAAGGGGATGAGCCTGGAGCACTCCTAGTGCTGCAGTGTCCAGCTCTGAGCTGTGTCCCTGAACACCCCCTTCCCATCTCCGACTTTACCCTGCAGAGAAAACCCTGCCAAGATAACTTTCTTGTAGTGCTCAATTACCTTCAGGCCACTTGCTGGCTCCTCTGCTAGCTTCCAGGTATATGCAAATGTAATTAATATGTTCTAAATTTACCTTCAGCACACAAGGGAGCAAAAAGACACAACCTTCCCTGCCTTTCTCCTAATGATGGCGTGGAATGATAGCACTGCAAAAAAAAAAAAAAAAAAAGCCTTTAATACTCACCCCTGCTATTGAGAAGGTTTGCTCCCAGCTCCCTGCATGGCAGTATAATCCCTGTGTCTGCTGCTGAAGGATTTACCAGTGTGAGCAGGGAGGTTTGGCACCCATGGGCAGCCTCCCTGAATTGCTCAGGCTTCAGCAAATGTCACTGCTGCAGCACTGAAGAAGTTGAAATGTCCCCTTGGCCCTCTCCTTGCTGGGCTTTCCCCATGGGACTCTCCAGTAGTTCCCTATCTCTCTCTTGAGTTGGGCAGCCCAGAAGGGGACCCAGGGCTCCAGCTGTGGCCTCACTAGGGCAGAAAACACACAGAAGTTTTTTAAGTGTTTAGAATCATAGAATAGTCCAGGCTGGAAGGGATTTCCAAAGGTCATCCAGTCTGACCTGCCTGCAGTCAGCAGGGACATCCCCATCTAGATCAGGCTGCCCAGGGCCTCACTGAGCCTCATGTTGAACATCTCCAGGGATGGAGCATCAACCACCTCTTGGGCAGCCTGTTCCAGTGTTCCACCACACTCATAGTAAAGAACTTGTTCCTCACATCCAATCTCAGTCTGCTCTGCTCTAGTTTGAAGCCATTGCCCCTGGTCCTGTCCCTGCAGGCCTTTGCAAACAGTCTCTCTCCATCCTTCCTGTAGCTCCCTTCAGGTCCTGGCAGGCTGCTATTAGGTCTCCCTGGAGCCTCCTCTTCTCCAGGCTGAACACCCCCAGCTCCCTCAGCCTGGCCTCATAGCAGAGCTGCTCCAACCCCCTGAGCCTTTTCATGGCCCTCCTGTGGACCCTCTCCATCAGGTCTATGTCCTTCCTATACTGAGGGCTCCAGACACAGCACTCCAGGTGAGGTCTCACCAGAGCAGAGCAAAGTGGCAGAATCACCTCTCTGGCTCTGCTGGCAATGCTGCTTTGGATGCAGCCCAGGAGGTGATTTGCCTTCTGTGCTGCAAGCTCACACTGCCTGTTCCTGTCCAGCTTCCCCTCCATCAGCCCCCACAAGAAGAACATGCAGGGCAGAAGATGTATGCAGAGGGCAATGTTTGTGCCTGCATTTGAAAATGTGTTTTCCCAGTTTACCCTAGACACAATCAAAAAAAAAAAAAAAAAAAAGAGGAAAAATCCAACCCATCTTTAGCTCATAAACTTGTCAGCCATCAGTGGCCATCAAATGGTCTCCAAAAAGCTCAATCATGCTGCTATTCATTGCAGGTGCTTGACTTGCAGCAGGAAAAGAAAAAAAAAAACCCCACAAGTGGCTTAACCAAAGCAGGATTAACAGCTAACCAATGTGTGTGCTGTAAATTCTGTGTACTTAGCACACACAATGTTTTAACAGTACAAAAGACTCGAAGAGCAGCTGGGGGAAAGCGACAGCAAGTGATGGATCTGGCCTCGGGGCTCTGGGGGGAGAATAATTGTGGGTGTAGCCCCGAGAGGAGGCACTCAGCCGGCTGCCAGCAGGTTCTGCCACTCCTCCACCCATTGAGGCACTGAAAATAACCAAACCAAATCGCTGTTTTCGTTGTACCTGCAAAGCTGCAGCTGTGAAGAGTGCAGCAGGGTGGTGATGAAATCTCAGAGGTGTGCTGTACACGAGGAGCAGCTGAGAAGGTTGCAAAGGTGACTTGTCAAATGCTAACCTTGTGTTCTGCTGGCTGCAGACACTTTCTCCTATGTCTTTTTATGCTGGCTGCATCCCATCACCACCAATGAGTGTCTTCTGTGTGGCAGGGCTTCTTTAGAGAGGTAGGGCTGTTTAGAAGGGTTTAGATAGGATGAGGGGCAATGGTTTGAAGCTGGAGCAGGGGAGATTTGGGCTGGACACCAGGAGGAAGCTCTTCACAATGAGAGTGGTGAAATACTGGAACTGGCTGCAAAGGGATGTGGTTGAGGTCCCATCCCTGGAGACATTCAAGATCAGACTGGATGTGACCCTGGGCAGCCTGATCTAGTTGGAGGTGTCCCTGATGGTCAGGGCTTGGTTCAGATGGCTGTGGAGCAGCCAGAGTCCTAGGAGACTCCATAAGGGTGGGAGGACCTTTTTCTGAACAACTGAGTAGCCCATCCTGATTGACTCTGCTCTCAAATCCAGGGGCTGGTTCTCATCTTTATTCCTCTGCAGGCATCAGCTTGTGGTTAAATGCTGTAGGGCTGTTTTGCACCTGAGCAGCAGGAGTGGTGGATGAAGCCTGACTGAAAATTGCACCCCAAGGAACCACTTCTAGAAAAAAAAAACCAAAAAAACCCAAAAAAACCCCCAAAAAACCCAAACCAAACCCAGAGGATGCTCTGAAATTTTCAGGCAGAAGAGCAAGTCCTATGCAGAGAGAGCTGCTCCTGGAAAGGCTGGTCTCTTCACTTAAGATTGATGACTCTGCCTCAGCTTGTGTTATTAAACATAAAAAACACAAGGATGCAAGGGAATAAACTCTGGTATAAACCCCCAAAGATTTATGCTTGAGCTTTTCCACCCAGCTTCTGTGTTTGTTTTACTGCTTACTTAAGGGGCTCTATTATGTCTTGGAAGAGGTGGGAGGCAAGAGGCTGGGGGAGAAACCTGCCTCCTAAGTGACAAGGCACAGTGCTTCAGTGAGGTGTAATGCCTGCTGCTTGCTGGTGGAAGGGAAGAGGGACTGGTTTGGAGGGCAGGAATTGGGCAATGCTGTTTCAGCAGTAGCCCTCTGATTGCCTGTGAGGCACATGAAAGTCTGAGTCTGGGGTTGTAAATGCTTTTGCTGCTTGGATTCTTTGCTGTTCCATAAAGACCTCAACCCCCTGCCTGCCTCCACCCTGCCAAACCTCAAAGAACAACCATGAGCAGTTTTTGGTGGAAAAGAAAGAAAAATAAGGACCTCTTGGGGAGTTTGGGGGATTTTAAGTAGAAAAGTTGAACTTTAATGGAATTCAGTTGGTAATAGGCTCAGAGTTATGGATGTCTCCTGGCTTCAGTGTCTTCCTTGCTGCCTTAAAACAGTTCTTGGTTCTCCCAGCACTCTGCAGGGGATTTTTCCATCACAAAATAATCCCTAAGAAAATTCCCAGTCTCCAGGGTGCCTGTGTGTGGTGCCAGCAGGAAGCAGGGATTGCTTGAACAGTAGTGACTGCTTGTGGTGGGTGGGCTTGGGATGAAGCAGGCAACTCAGGGGGCTTGGGAAAGCCTTTCTTGTTGCAGTGACCCTGAGTGTTCTGCTCTCATCTCAAATCATAAATCACAGAATAGTTTGGGTTGGAAGGGACCTTAAAGATAATCCAGTTCCAAGCCCCCTGCCATTGGCAGGAATACCTCTTACTAGACCAGATTCCTCAAAGTCCCATCCAACCTGACCTTGAATGCTTCCAGGG
The DNA here is from genome assembly GCF_027791375.1 of Indicator indicator. Classification (NCBI taxonomy): domain Eukaryota; kingdom Metazoa; phylum Chordata; class Aves; order Piciformes; family Indicatoridae; genus Indicator; species Indicator indicator. Next base: position 14,288,361 of record NC_072033.1, on the reverse strand, counting down.
ATGGGGCATCCACAACCTCTCAGGACATCTCTACAAATAAGAATTTTGCCAGAAGAATGCCAGTTTCTAGAGGCAGAGGAGGTGCTGCTGTCCTGTTAAGTCTGTGTGCCCTGGTGCACAGTGGATTTCTGATGCTAAGGATGGGTGCTTTGCTCTGGGGAGGGCACCTGGAGGTGTACCCTGACATGGGAGGAGGGCCAATGGTTTGAAATTAGGGAAGAGTAGCCTTGGATTGGATGTCAAGAACAAGTTCTTTAGCATGAGGGTGATGGAAAATCAGAACAGGTTGCCCAGGGAGGGAGTTGAGGTCTCATTCATTGAGATATTCAAGGTCAGGCTCAACAAGGCTCTGAGCAACCTGATCTAGCTGGTGATGTCCCTGTTCACTGCAGAGATGTTGGACTAGATGGCCTTTGGTGGTCCCTTCCAACCCATTCTGTGATTCTATGACAATTGAGCATGCTCTGCTGCTGGCCCCCCTCACCCAGAGCTGAACACTTCCCTCTTTTCTTGCTTTCCCTTCCCCTACCCCAAGTGGCCCTGGTGATGCTCTGGTTAAGCCACACCTGGGGGCCCCAAATAGAAAATGGGGTTGGGACTCCTCCTCCTCCTCAGGGCGCAGCCAGTTTCCAAGGACCTCAGCTGAGAAATCTCTTTGGTGGCACAGCTTTGCTGGGCTAAAAACACAAACAAGGCAAATAAAGCAGTCAGCCTCACTGATAAGATTGAGGGGAAATAAAAAAAAAGAGAAAACAACCAAACCAAAGATGTGATCAGGCTAAGAAACTTAAGTAAGTCTTAACAGCAGCTTTTTGTTCCATGTCCTCCAGATTTCCATCTCTCTGATGCAGCAGTAATTTTCCTGGGGTTATAAAGGCAGTTGTTCCTGCTCAATACAAACACACTTCTGTCTCTCAGGCTTGCACTTTTTAAGCTATATTTAATGGAAAAAGGTCACTGAGTAATTTATTGCAGCTGTTTCTGGCCTGTCATCAGGGAGATATTGAGAGAAGCACAAGTCTGGCCTTGCGAGGGGGTGGAAGGCTGGGCTGGGAGTGGGAATGGGAGGTGGCAAAGAGGTGGAGGCAGGGCAGGAAGCCCTCTGTGTGTCCACACTGTCTGTGTGCTGCTTGCATTGACACAGGCATGCAAATGCAGCTCCATGTTTAGTTATGACAAACCAGCTTTAGAGGGAGCTTATTTGCTGCTGTCAATGACAGAAACTTTTTCTTCCTTTGCCTGAATAGCAAGAAAAAAAAATCTATATTATTGCTCTCTGCCATGTTGTACAAGATGCCAGTACACAGGTTAATGAAAGAAATGCCTGAATTGGGATAGATATATAAAGGTCCCTTGGGTGTTCAGTCATAAATCTTTGCAGCTGGAAGGCAGAGCAGATGTAAATAGGCCTGACACAACCAACTGTTTTACATACAAATGAGTGCTTGCCTTTTATTTAGCTGACAATATTATTATTTCAAATTCAAGGAGAATATTAAATGAATTTGGTTCCTCTCTTTCCATCAGGAGTGATCCCTGATCTCTGGATTGGCTCTGGTGCTGGCTTTGGGCTCCATGCAGGGTTGCACAAAGCAAGGGGGTGTGAGCTCCTGTGTTCATTATTTCATGGAATGGGGAAAGTGTCACTGAAATGCACTCAGCTCTTTGCCTTCCTCTGAGAGCTCTGCTGGGAGGTAGGGGGGGAAAAAAAAGGAAACAAATTGGCTTGTGATGGCCTCATACTTGTAATTAAGGGCTCTGTCTGATGGGCTGCTACTGAACCAACAGCAGCACAGAACTGATTTCTTTTTAAATAGAAAAGATTTCTTCTTTCTCAGCCCAGGCAATATGGAACACTGGAACAGGTTGTCCAGGGAGGTGGTTGAGGCTCCTTCACTGCAGGTACCCAAGGTGAGGCTGGACAGGGCTCTGGGCAACCTGATCTAATTGGGGATGTTCCTGCTGACTGTGGGGAGGTCAGACTGGATGACCTTTGGAAGTCCCTTCCAGCCTGGACCATTCTATGATTCTAAACATTTAAAATCTTCTGTATGTTTTCTGCCCTAGTGAGGCCACAGCTGGAGCCCTGGGTCCGGTTCTGGGCTCCCCAGCTCAATGGAACTGCTGGAGAGAGTCCCATGGAGAAAACCCAGCAAGAAGAGGGCAGCAGTGACATTTGTTTGGTTCACTTTTGGGCCCCTCACTCCAAGAAGGTCATTGAATGGCTGGAGCAGGTCCAGAGAAGGGCCACAAAGGTGGGGAAGGGTCTGGAGAACAGAGCTGGTGAGGAGCAGCTGAGGGAGCTGGGGTTGGTTAACCTGGAGAAAAGGAGGCTGAGAGGAGACCTTCTGGCTCTCTGCAGCTCCCTGGAGAGGTTTAAAAGCTGTGTAGATGTGGTGCTGAAGGACATGGTTTGATGGTGTGATGGTGACCTGTCAGAGCAGGGTTAATGGTTGGACTTAATGCTCTGAAATCTCTTTTCCAACCAAAACAATTCTATGATTCTAAGAATATTTTGTGATATGTGAATTGCATGCTGAGGGTGCTGCCATGTGGGAAGGACCCTGGTCACCCTTCCAAGTTATTCCTTTGTTGTTGGTTAAAATAGAAAAATAATCTGAGACACCCGAGACTGCCCAAATCCTTTGTTTTTACCCTAACTTGCCTTTCTTTCCCCCTTTCCCCCTTTCTTCTTTTTTCCCTTTTCCTCCCCTTTCTTCTTTTTTCCCTTTTCTCCCCTTTCTTCTTTTTTCCCTTTTTCTCCCTTTCTTCTTTTTTCCCTTTTTCTCCCTTTCTTCTTTTTTCCCTTTTTCTCCCTTTTTTTCCCTTTTTCTCCCTTTTTTCCCTTTTTTTCCTTTTTCTCCCTTTTTTCCCCTTTTTTCCTTTTTCTCCCTTTTTTCCCCTTTTTTTCCTTTTTCTCCCTTTTTTCCCCTTTTTTTCCTTTTTCTCCCTTTTTTCCCCTTTTTTTCCTTTTTCTCCCTTTTTTCCCCTTCTTTTTTTCTTTTTCTCCCTTTTTTCCCCTTCTTTTTTTCTTTTTCTCCCTTTTTTCCCCTTCTTTTTTTCTTTTTCTCCCTTTTTTCCCCTTCTTTTTTCCTTTTTCTCCCTTTTTTCCCCTTCTTTTTTTCCTTTTTCTCCCTTTTTTCCCCTTCTTTTTTTCCTTTTTCTCCCTTTTTTCCCCTTCTTTTTTTCCTTTTTCTCCCTTTTTTCCCCTTCTTTTTTTCCTTTTTCTCCCTTTTTTCCCCTTTTTTTTCTTTTTCTCCCTTTTTTCCCCTTCTTTTTTTCCTTTTTCTCCCTTTTTTCCCCTTCTTTTTTTCTTTTTCTCCCTTTTTTCCCCTTCTTTTTTCCTTTTTCTCCCTTTTTTCCCCTTCTTTTTTCCTTTTTCTCCCTTTTTTCCCCTTCTTTTTTTCTTTTTCTCCCTTTTTTCCCCTTCTTTTTTTCCTTTTTCTCCCTTTTTTCCCCTCTTTTTTTCTTTTTCTCCCTTTTTCCCTTCTTTTTTTCCCTTTTTTCTTTTTTCCCCTCTTTTTTCTTTTTCTCCCCTTTTTTCTTTCCCCTCCTTTTTTCTTTTTCCCCCCTTTTTTCTTTTCCCCTCCTTTTTTCTTTTTCCCCCTTTTTTCTTTTTCCCCCCTTTTTTCTTTTTCCCCCCTTTTTTCTTTTTCCCCCCTTTTTTCTTTTTCCCCCCTTTTTTCTTTTTCCCCCCTTTTTTCTTTGTCCCCCCTTTTTTCTTTGTCCCCCCTTTTTTCTTTGTCCCCCCTTTTTTCTTTGTCCCCCCTTTTTTCTTTGTCCCCCCTTTTTTCTTTGTCCCCCCTTTTTTCTTTGTCCCCCCTTTTTTCTTTGTCCCCCCTTTTTTTGGCTGCTGCAGCCTGCTGACTTCACTGTTGGCTTGAGGTATATGCAGCTCTTCTTCTGACCTGATGCTTGAAGGCAAATGAGTTATGCAGGAGATGCCCTCCTAGTGAGTTTGCATTTTTTAAGCACTGCCTTCCATTCTCTGAGCTGAGTTTTGGGCTGTTCTTTGCCTCTTTGTGTGCACAACATGAAATCCAGCTTAGTTTGCTACAGGTCTTTGGATTCATCTTTGCTCTTGGCTCACCTAAGGTGTGGAAATATGGTGGCTATTGGAATCTATATGAAGGAAAAGTTTAATTTTTAAACAAAAGCCTTCAAACAGCTAGAGCAACCAGCTCAGAGGATTGTATGTTCCAAGAATAAAAAAAAAAAAAAAAGAGAAAAAATAATTAGCATTTGAAAGCAAATCTCCCTGATTCTCTATTAATCTGGAAAATTAAGATAAAGAAATAATTATGGAGCACTGCAGTATTCTTATTCTCTCAGAGCTGAGAAGCTGAAGTACAAAAGTGGAGAATGCTCCTGAATCTAAAAATCTGGAGACCTTCAAATTTCTCTCCAATTGCTCTTCATTCTCAGAGCTGACCCAGCCTTGGGGGTGAGAGCCTCACTACCTCATCCCATCCCATCCCTTTGCCTGGTGGACCTGAGCAGGTCCATCCCTGGGCTGGGTGTCCTGTTAGTAAACCAGAGGAGATTTTCTTTTCACAGTCTCACAGTGTAGCAGAGGTTGGAAGGGACCTCAAGAGATCATCAGGTCCAACCCCCCTGGCAGAGCAGCATCACTTAGGGTAGTCTGCACAGGAATGCATCCAGGTGGAGTTGGAAAGCATCCAGAAAAAGAGACTCCACAACCCCCCTGGGCAGTCTGCTCCAGGGCTCTGTCACCCTCACTGTACAGAAGTTTCTCCTCATGTTGAGCTGAAATCTTCTATGTTCAAGTTTGAACCCATTGTTCCTTGTCTTATCACTGTGAACCACCCAAAAGAGCCTGGCCCCCTCCTCCTGACACCCACCCCTCAGATATTGATAGACATTGATCAGATCCCCTCTCAGTCTTCTCTTCTCCAGACTAAACAGCCCCAGGGCTCTCAGTCTCTCCTCACAGGGGAGATGCTCAAGTCCCCTAAGCATCCTCTTGGCTCTCCCTTGGACTCTCTGCAGCAGGTCTCTGTCTCTCTTGAACTGGGGAGCCCCAAACTGGACACAGGATTGCAGCTGTGGTCTCAGCAAGGCAGAGTAGAGAGGCAGAAGAACTTCCCTAGCCCTGCTGGACACCTTTCTTGATCCATCCCAGGATCCCAATGGCTCTCTTGGCCACAAGAGCACATTGTTGTCCCATGGAGAACTTGCTGTCCATCAGCACTCCAAGGTCTTTCTCTGTGGAGCTGCTTTCCAGCAGGGCAGCCTCTAACCTGTCCTGGTGCCTGTTGCTATTTCTCCCCAGATGTGGGACCCTGCACTTGTCCTTATTAAACTTCATGAGGTTTGCCTGCACCCAGCTCTCAGCCTATCCAGGTCATGTTGGATGTTGCACAGCCTGAGGGGGTGTCAGCCAACCCCCCCAGTTTTGTATCATCATTTCCTCTGATGGGGATGTGGAGAAGAAGGTTGGTGAAGGGTAAAGGTCTTCCTTGGAGCATGGGAAGGTGCCATATGCCAGTGTGGCTTTGACCAAGCCATGAGGCTTTGTGGCTGGTGATAAAAGAGCTGGCAGGAGACAGGGCAGGGGAAAAGGCTCCTGACAAACACGCATTTCCTTGAACTACAAATGAAATAACAGGGGACAAGGTGAGCCCTTTGCCTCTGCTGCTGGATCCTCTCCCTGCCTCTGGACCACAGTGAGAGCCAGGGCAAAGCCAAAGTGTCCTTTGAATGACTGTATTCCAAAAAGAGCCCAAACAGCACAGGGCGGGTGGGGGATCTAGCCCTACAGACAGAGGCAGGAAGAGCAGCTCTGAGCTGTTCCAGGGCCAGCTGCTGCCGCTCTGCAGCAAAGCACAGGCTGGGTAATCAGGGCAGTGTGTGGTGCAGAAACATCTCAGAAATTATTTTTGGAGTGAATTATAATTAAAAATAACTGCAGGACAGAGCAAGCACAGAGAGAAGATGCAGATGCATTTGCAAGTCTTTTTTATTTCTTTTTTTTTTTTTTCCCTGTTCTGTTTTCAAATGCTGCTGAACAGGGACTGTTCAGGCAGCTGAGGGTGGCACATGTTAAGAAGGGTGGAATGATGCCCTCCTGCATGGGTTGTGAAGCTGTCTGTAGCAGTCATGTTGGGAACACCTTTGGCATCCAGTTTCTACTGGACCAGCCCCAAGTTTTCCAGTAGTCATGGGGTAGGTGACCAGTGCAATGCTTATGGAGTTTCATTCAGGTCATTTAACCTAGGGATGCCAAATTGCCACTCTTCAATGACCTGCCAACTCCAGTGCAATGCAGACCCACTGTGATTATCCACCCCAAATATCTCCCAACCCCTGTGAGACACAATGTGGATGGCAGCTAAGCTGGGAGTGGGGAGATTCAGGCTGGACGTGAGGAAGTTCTTCACCATGAGAGTGGTGAGAGCCTGGAATGGGTTTGCCCAGGGAGGTGGTTGAGGCTCCATCCCTGGAGGTGTTTAAGGCCAGGCTGGATGAGGCTCTGGCCAGCCTGATCCAGTGTGAGGTGTCCCTGCCCATGGCAGGGGGGTTGGAACTGGATGATCCTTGTGGTCCCTTCCAACCCTGACTGATTCTATGATTCTAAATGCCTCATATCATCCAACTTGCTGTTAAAAGTAGCTGAAGGACCACTGGACTCCCAGTCACTTTCTGCAGATGCTCCAACACTGGTTTATAAGTTTTAGTGCCATTGTGGCAGAGAGTCCTCCATATCTCAGATGCTCTTCCTCCAGGTCTGCTGCTCCATAGACCTTCATGCTTCCAGGCATTGCTCTGGCATTCTCAGGTTATCTTAAACTCTCATTTCTCTTCTGCTGGAAACATTGCAGAACAGCTTTGTCCAGCCTGTTGTAGAGGGCTGGTGCTGATGGCTGGTATTCTGTGTGCCTTGTTTAATTGGTCAGCCATAAATAAGAAAAAAAAAACCCAAATTAACAGTGAACAACTCTGGCTCTGTTGCAGGTTCAATGATGTGGCAAGTAATTATTCACAGGAGTTTTGCTTCCAAAAACAAAGGGAAAGAGGAAAAGCCTTGGGGGCTTTGCAAGAGGCCTTAGCAGTGTGCACCAAGGGCTGTCAGGGAGGTTTGGCTCCTTGCCCGGGAAAGGCTCCTGAGAGCCCCTGCCCAGCCCAAGCTCCCCTAACTCAGCTCAACATCTCCCTCTTTTATTTGCATTGAATGTTCCACAGCTGAATGGAGGTGCAGGGCTGTGTAATGAACACAACTGCAATCTGTTTGTGCAGCAAATAAGAGTCTGATTTTGCTGCTGTGCTGCCCTGTGGCCTGGTGAAGGCTTCATTGAGCCTGGTGCTCAGGGAACTTGCTATTCTGGCTCTGTATCTTCTATGGATGCTATTCCTGTGTCTGTTGTGACCCTGGCTTAGCTTCAAGTCCTGGATTTCTTTCAGATTTCTCTCCTTTGGTGCCTAAATCGCAGCTCCTGGGCATGCTGAGAGAAGTCTGAATGCTCTTGGTGCAGAGCAGCTGGTGATTGAGACATCAGGACCTGTGAGAGGGCTTTTGTCACTCAGCATATTGGTGGATAGGAAATATTTGTCTGTGTTAGTGACTTAAGCTTTTCTGTCTCACCCTACTCCCTGCCACTTGCTTGGGTTTTGTAGTTTAAAAAAGCTCAAACACCTACAAACCAAAACTCCCTCCTCACCACCAGCAACTCATCCTCTATGTGAAAGGGTTGAGAGCTTGCTCATTCATGGCCTTGCTGCTGATCTGGGATAGTTGGGGATACTGCCCTTGCCCTGAAGGTATACTTCAGAAGGTAGAAAATGCTCCACAATCCATTATTTAATCTTTGAGGAGGGGGGGAAAAAATCCATATGAGCTTCTGTGCTTCCCTCTGGCAGCTGTTTTCTTTTTTTTTATGTTGAGGATAGGAACTTGAGAAAACTCTGCTCTGAAAACCCATCAAGGAATATTCCTTCCTGCTTTTGGTTTGGAGATGCAGGTGAAGACCTGGAGCTCAGCAGCAGGAGCTGGCGGTGGCAACAGGCAGTGGTGGCAGCAGGCAGTGCTAGCTCCTGGTATCCAGCTGCCTGAAGGGAACTGTGGCATTTTCAGCTGATGCTCTTGAAAATTAAGCAAGAGATGTGAGTGTTAAACAGCATGGCTGGAGCACATGAGGTGTCAGCAGCTGTGAAACAGAGACTGAGCAGAGAGAAGAGAGTGTGTGAAGTGAAAGCACATCTAACCTGCTTCCCTCGGGGTAATCCTCAGCAAAGAAATGAGCTCTGCTGTGCTCCCACAGGAGCAGGAATTTTCCCTCTGTTCATTGCTTTATCTGGAGGCTTCCTACATGTCACCTTTCATCTGCACAGTAGGGGGTTGGTAAATACTTGAGGTGAGTAGCCAGCCAGTAGGGAACACTCACTTCTTGATGCTTTCTGCCTTGTTCTCCCAGGGTGGGTGGTCTCCAAGGCTGGGGGTGGAAGGAGAGTTTCCTGTCTGATGGATTAAAAGGAGTAAGAATCTTTAAAGGGAATTTCTTCCTCGTGATGCTCACTTGTTCACTTCCAAACAGCATTTTGTTTGGTGTATTCATAGGCTCACAGGATGTTAGGGATTGGAAGGGACCTTCAGAGATCACCAAGTCCAACCCCCTGCCAGAGCAGGACCACAGAATCCAGCACAGGTCACACAGGAATGCATCCAGATGGGTCTGGAAAGTCTCCACAGAAGGAGATTGCACAACCCCTCTGGGCAGCCTGTTCCAGTGCTCTGGGACCCTCACAGTGAAGAATTTCCTCCTCATGTTGAGGTGGAACCTCCTGTGCTGGAGTTTACATCCATTGTTCCTTGTCCTATCCCAGGGTGCAACTGAGCAGAGCCTGTCCCCTCCCTCTTGACATCCAGCCCTCAGATATTTATTGTCTCTGTGTTTTCTTTTTTTTTTTTTTTTTTCATCTCAAGGAGAATTTGGATTCTTCCCATATTTGGTTTTTTTTTATCTCAAGGAGAATTTGGATTCTCCCCATATTTTTTTTTTCCTAGACCAAGCTTGCCCTCTAAGGGAGTGAGGGACCCTCTCATTTGACATCTCTCCTTCCCCATCCACTCTGACCCAGCTCCTGTCTACAGCAGGGCCAAGCTGCAGCTGGTGGGAGAAGAGGAGGGGAAACTTCTCTTTTTAATATGTTTGAAGGTTAGAAACACCAGCAATGAGGAAGGTGATGAAAAATGCATGTCCCTCATGTGGGGGCTGGCCTACATTTCTCACCAGATGACTCTGTGCCTCCTGGCCAGTGCTTTGAAGATGTACCCTGTGTTTTGAGTTCTTTTTTAGCCTTGCTTCTCTTCTACCTGCATGAACTGATTTGGGGGATCTCTCATTCTCCCTGTGCCATGTAGCATCCCTCTAAAGTGGTGTCTGGATGGATGCACTGCCTTTGTGCCTTCAGTGAGCTGATTTCTGGAGCATGGCCACTGGGATGCAGAGCCCCCAGTGTCTCCCAATGTTCACTGGAAGTTCACAAGGGAGTTCATCACTACTGAGCTCTGATGAGAAGAACACAGTGAGAGCTGCTGGAGCATGTTCAGAGGAGGACAATGAAGCTGGGGAAGGGTCTGGAGAACAGGGCAGGTGAGGAGCAGCTGAGGGAACTGGGGTTGTTTAACCTGGAAAAAAGGAGGCTGAGGAGAGACCTCATTGCTCTCTACAGCTCCCTGGGAAGGAGGTTGTAGTGAGGTGGGGGATCTGTTTCTTCTCCTTAGTATCAAGTGAGAGAATGAGTGGAAATGGTCTGATATTGTGCCAGGGGAGGTTTAGGTTGCATATGAGGAAAAAAAAAAATCTTTACTGAAAGAGTGGTCAGGGATTGGAACAGGCTGCCCAGGGAGGTGGTGGAGTCCCCATCCTTGGAGGTGTTGAAGAAAACACCTGGACATGGCACTTCAGGACATGGTTTAATGGCCATGGTGGTGGTGGGTTGATCTTAGATGTTTTCTAACCAAAGCAATTCTGTGTACCTGCTGTCTGTGGTCCTGCAGCTCTGAGCACAGAGCCCAAAGGGTTCTTCTTGCTGGTGTGGGCACAGGGTGTGACTAAGCTCTCAGGGAGTGGGATGCTAAACTCCTCGTGAATCACTTTTTATCTCTAGGCAAAACTGGTCCCCAAGCTAGGTGACATCAATAGTGGTGCACCCCCACAGGGGGCTGCCAGAGCTGCAGGATGTGGGGGTTTGTGTGGGGGCACATGGGCTTTCTGTGAATAGAAAAAGAAAGAGCACTGCCTGGGAGACTGCTCCCACCACATCTGTGTGTGTGTCACCTTTCCTGCCTGCATCTGCCTGCACCCACCCGTCCCCTCTGACACTTGAATCAGAGAACCACAGAACTGTTTTGGCTGGAACAGACCTTTATGATCAAGTCCAAACACTAACCCAGCACTGGCAGGTCACCACTAAACCACATCCCTCACCACCACATCTACACAGCTTTGATATCCCTCCAGTGATGGGGACCCCACCCTGGGCAGCTTGTTTCAGGGCTTGACAGCCCTCAAAAGGGGAAAAAAAATGTTCTTGTCCAACCTAAAACTGCTGCAACTTGAGGTCATTTCCTCTTGTCCTATTAGCTGAGAACAGACCAAGCCCCACCTAGCTCCAACCTTTCATTATCCATCTCAGCTTTTTCATGTTTTTCCCAACAGAGCCTGTTTTGTCCTTTGGAAGAGGTTGCCACTCTACACATCTCAGGTACCCAACTGCACTTGAGGAGTGAGATGCACAGGCAAAATCACCCACAAATGTCAGTTAGAAGGGCCCTTTGGCAGGGATCCAAACCTTCCCAATCTGCTCAGGCCTTGGGATGTGCATGCTTGTAGGCTCCTCCAGAGCTCCCTGCCATCTCTGCTTTAGCTGGTAGTACAGACAAGGACACTAATAAGTGAAGTAATTACTCATGTCCAAATCAATTTGCTTTCCTGTCTGCTTCATTTTCTCTTTGGGCACAATATCAGCATCGATTCCTGAAGTCACCCTTCACATCTCCAGTGCTGTGCACAGGCACACACTTACAGTGACTTCTGGAACAAGGTCTGAAGGAAGAATTCTTCCTTCAATAAAACTTATTTCCTACTTTTTTTGTTTGTTTGTTTTTTTATAGCAGCTGAAGCTCCAAATTATTTTTTTCTGGCAGATCTCAATGATCTGGCAAAATGGCAATAAGGATTTAAGACTGCCTCTTAAAAGTACCAACAAAAGCAAGGTGAAGAACAGGCTTGCTCTCTGAATAGGCTGTTTGTTGGTACCCACTGCTCTGGATAATTGGATCCTAGTGTGTGGTTCAGCTGGCTGGAGATCTCTGGAGGAAAACCTGGGATTTCACAGAAAGCTTTAGTGATTTGTCACTTCTCCTGGTCCAAGGTTGCAATAATGCACTAAGAAATGTGGGTTTTTTGGAGGAAAGCAAAGCTCTTGCTTCTTGTCATGCCATGGAAATGCTGTGACTGTGTTTATGTTTCAAAGCACAGGACTGTGCCCTTGCATCTGTAGCTGTACAGGTACAATGCATCTCCTCCTGCACGTGGCTTCCAGACTACATCCTCCAAAACCTGGGCTCCAGCAATGGGCAAGCATGGGGTGGTCCTGCTGCAGTGCAAATGAAGCCTCTCCACCCAAGGGCCATCCTTCACCCACAACTTGGAAAGCTACAAGATTTTTTTGTCACCTTTAATATGCAAAATGAGATTGGCATCCAAGCTCGCTGCTGGCTGCAGGTAGGATCTGCTCCTGCTCCTCAGCATCCATCCACTCTCATCCTCTCACCTCTGTGGGGGTGCAGGAGAAGCAAGGTGTGCAGAGGGCAGAGCAGTGATGTGCTCTGCAGGGTGAGGCAGTGAATCTTTGCTTTTCACATATTGAAGTCTGTGTATTTGCACCTTGAGCTGTCTCCTGCCCTTGCTGAACATTGGCTATGGCCCAGCTGTGGCTGCTGATTTTCTCCTCCTGAGAGCCCTGATTTCTGTTCTGCCCACAAAGGAATTTTTTTAGAGGAGGTGTGGCAGAGAAAACAATCACATTTGCAGAACTAGCAATCTGAGTGTGGCATTCTGGCCATCTATATTCAGATCTCAATTGATTTAAAGAATTAATATTAAATGGAGCATCATGTTGGCAGCTGAAGCTTTCTGATGCATCAAAGCACTGAAAGGGCAGATGTAGACTGGCTCAACACCTGCAGTGAGTCTTGCTGAAGGGTTGCCTCAATTTCAAGTGTTCTCAGGAGGTACAGAAAGAGGATGTTTTCTTTTTTCTTTCCTTTTTTTTTTTTTTAATAGCAGTTTTATCCAGCAGTGAAGCTTAAAGTAATTGATTCGAATTTAGCAAAACCAAACCCAAACAAAACAATCCAGGTAAGTGGTTTTCAGTCTCTCACCTCTAAACAAAAATCAGGTGCAAGAAGATCATCTCCATTAGCTCTAACACCTTGAAGGTTTTGTCCTCAGTTCTTGGGAACAAGCAGTTCGATTCTATTGACTGCAGAGAATTCTTCAGTGGTGGAGCAACCCAGATTTAAATGCAAAGTATGTTTTAATAAAAATAATTTTCTTACCCAGCACATAGGAGGAGCCTGTAATTGATAGAAAGCTGCTTGAAATGCTGGGTTTGTGCCTTTTCTCTTTTTTTTTCTTTTTTTTTTTCCTCCATTCAGTTCCAGTTGCCCAAATACCTTTTGACAGAAGTGAAAAATGAAGTATCATTTAGTAAATAGGAAAGGTATCACTTGGCACTGTCTGGACAAATTCATGCTGTGAAGGAAGGCAGGTGGCTGTATTTGCTTAAATGCATAGAGATGAAGCAGGGAATTGAATGCAAAGGCTCAATTTAATTGCAGTTCATGTTTTAATGATTTCCCAGCAATGAGAAATGGAACTTTCTGCTCAGGAGTCACTCAAAAGCACAAACAGAAATAGGGCTGAGGCCAGTGATGCTTGCTGCTATAAACCACTTTGATGCAAACCAACCCATCCCTGCTATGGAGGGAATAAAAGATCTCTCCATTGTCCAATCAAGGGTTCTGGACAGGCACGGTGGGCTGGCAGGAGATGGACCTCAGAGAGGCTGCTGTGATCTGTGGTGTTAAGAGCTGAAACTGTCATGGTTTCTCCCATTCCAGGACAGAAAAGAAAGGTTTCCAGCCCTACTGAGCAGTGAGAAACAGCGACTAATCAAATGGGGCAGGATGGATGGCTGTTAAAGGAATAGAAACCTGCCCACACTGATAATGAACACTGCAGCTGCTTCCAGAATTACTCCCCAGGGTGGCTTGTTTAGACTTCAGTAGTGGGGGAGAAATACCTGTGCCCAGCAGCAGAGCCAGTCCATCCAGTTACACACAACCTAACAGGGAGATGCCAGCGTGGAGCAGTGACCTCACTGCCTCCTTCACCTTTTGAAAGGATGCTGTGCAGACTGAGCCCAAAACAGGATCATTCCAGCTACTGCTTTGAGCCTCAGCTGCTCTACCTGCCTGCAGTCTTGCTCCTTCCTCATGTCTTCTTTGTCTGTTGTGATCTTCAGGTTATGTTTGGCCAGAAGGTTCTAGAAGGAGGAAAGGAGCCAAGAGCTGGTCTAGCACTCTGTGTGGTTCTCACTTCTGAGTGGTTTAAGGATGCCCTCATTGATTCTTCTGCTTCTGGCCTCCTGAATCATCTGAGGCTTCTCAGTTAGTGCCTGTGTGCCTCAGCTGCTCATGTCTAAATAGGGTACAGCACTGATCAGCCTTGCTGCAGGACTGGGAGGCTAAAGGAGCCTTGGGTGAGAGAAGATTGCTTAGGGCTGGGTGATCATAGAATCAGTCAGGGTTGGAAGGGACCTCAAGGATCAGCCAATTCCAACCCCCCTGCCATGGGCAGGGACACCTCACACTACATCAGGCTGGCAGAGCCTCCTCCAGCCTGGCCTTAAACACCTCCAGGGATGGGGCCTCAACCACCTGTGTGTTAAGCTTTGTAATACTGCACGGATGTGGAGCTTTACCTACTCCAGGTATACAGAGAATGGTTCTTAAAGAGGGGAAATCCCTTCTTCAATTAGAGGAAGCATCTGCTGCTCTTTTGGAGACCTCTTTTTGGCATGAAGGGAAAAAATACCCAGAATGGTGTCTGCCCACCCATCTCCTCTCCTTTCTACAGAAAAGAAGCTGAGGTCTTTTGGTCCTCACCCTCCAAAACACCAAGATAAGTGCAAAGTAGATCTTAATCTCACCCTGCCTCTTCAGGAATTGCTTCTGAAGGCTCCTTCTCTTTCCTTAACAGCTTAATCCTGTTAAAAGGATATCCCCTCAGCGTGGTTCTCACGAAATGCTATGCCTAATAAAACGTGGTGCACATCAATAATTTAGGTACAAGGTGACAAGCCATAAAATCCTCTGTTAAAAACACTGCAGACTTGGCCCTGTGCTCTTGATAATTAAGGATGGATGTGATGGCAGAGTGTGTAGGTGTTAACTCCATTTCAGGTTTCCCTTGTATTTAAACTAGGGGCCATCAATTTTTAAATGCCATAAAAAGTATGGCAGGATTGTACTGTTTTAAATATCCCTGATATATTGTCCCATATATTTAAATTATTAATGTGCCACACAGACAACAGCAAGCTGAACTCTACCCAGCACAAGCTGCAGGCAATCATTATAAGAGGAGCTTGGGTAAGCTAGGAGGGAATGGAAATTAAACTTCAGCAGCTGAGTAATCTCTGGGCTTGGGTCTGCTCTGCTCAGATCTATCTGGAGCCATTTACACCTGTGCTAAGTGCAGATAAAATGCTGCCAGTCTGAAATGTGCACTGCCAAGCCCTCAAGGTGGCATTTGACACCAAGTTGGGGCTTGCAGAGCTGGATTGCAGCCTGCTCTCTGCTGCTGCAGCCTGGGAAGCCAGGTTGGTTGGGGGAGAGTTGTGATGGGGTGACTGAGAGTACAAAGCAGAGTGTTTCTAGCAGGGAAACAGAAAATCAGTTGCCTGGAATGAGCTGGGAGTCACTCCAGCCCTATTAGGATGGAAAGGTAGGGAAGAGAACTGTAAGTTAAATAGAAGAAAGTAGAGATTTAGGCCAATACTTACTGTCAGACTGTGACAGAATCCTAGAATTCTTTCAGCTGGAAAGGACCTTTAAGAGCCAATCATGATCTAACTCTACCAAGGTTGGTGCTAACCTATGTCTCTCAACACATCTCTGCATCTTTTAAACACCTCTAGGGATGGAGATTCAGCCCCTGCCCTGGGCAGCCTGTGCCAGTGTTTGAGAACCCTTTCAGTGAAGAATTTTCTTCTAACATTCAATCTAAACCTCCCCTGGTACAACTTGAGGCCATTCCCTTTCATACTATCACTTGGTACTGGGGAGAAGAGCCCAGCCCTCACCTGGTCCCAACCTCCTTTCAGGGAGTTGTAGAGAGCCAGAAAGTCTCAGCCTCCTCTTCTCCAGGCTGAACACCCCCAGTTCCCTCAGCTGCTCCTCACTAGCCCTGCTCTCCAGACCCCTCAGCAGCTTTGTTGCCCTTCTCTGGACATGCTCCAGTACCTAAATGTCCTTGGAATGAGTGGCCCAAAACTGAACCCAGTATTTGAGATGTGTCCTCATTGGTGTTGAGTACAGGGGGACAATCCTTGTCCTGGTCCTGCTGGTCACACTCTTTTTCATGAGTCACTAATAGTGATGAGTGTAGTGCTTTCTTACAAGATTTAGATTTTTTTTTTTTTTCCCCTCCTGGGAGAAAAAGAGAAACTGATAAAAATTAATGAAAACCATAAAGAAGATCCTCCTGATGAGCAGTGTATGGTATGCATCTTGCTACACAGCCAGGTGGGTGCAGGGCAGAATTGCTCAGGATGGTTCCCCCTGCCCACCCACACCTCTGTATGGGGCATTTGAAGTGATCTCACCAACTGCTTTGTTTCATAGAATCATTTTGGTTGGAAAAGGCCTTCTAAGACCATTGAGTCCAATCATTATCAAACTCTACTACGTCTGGTGCTAATCCGTGTCCCTCAGTACCATACCTCTGTGTCTTTTGAACACCTCCAGGTAGGGAGTTTGAACCACCTCCCTGGAGACTCTGTTCCAGTGTTTAATAGCTCTTTGCCTGACCTCAGAACTTCAGTGATGGATATTTGCTGTGTGTTCTGGACAGTTGGTTCTGATGCTTTCTTTAAATTAGAATTATAGAATGGTTTGGGTTGAGAAAGGGCCTTTAACAAGTCATCTAATCCAACCTTCCTGCAGTGATCAGGGACACTTTCAATTAGATCAGGTTGCTCAGGACCTGATCTGGAATGGTTCTGGAATGGGGCATCTACCACCTCTCTGGGCAACCTGGGCCAGAGTATCCCTGCCTTCAGTGTGAAAAATGTCTTCTCCTATCTAGTGTAAATCTCCCTCTTTTAGTATAAACCCTTAACCCCTCATCCTGTCACAACGTGCCCTGCTAAAAAGCCTGTCCCCATCCTTCTGATAGGTCCCCTTTAAGTACTGAAAGGCCACCATAAGGTGCAACTTGAGGCTGTTTCTTCTTGTTCTCTCACTTGATGCTAAGAGGAAGAGACTGACCCCAATCTCATTCCAACCTCCTTTCATGTAGTTACAGAGAGCAGGGAGGTCTCCCCTCTTCAGACTAACTAATCCCAGTCTCCTCAGCTGCTTCTTACCAGACCTGTCCTCCAGACCCCTTGTTGCCCTAAGTCTCTGTGCAGGTCCTTGTTGACCCACAGCCTGCTTTTGCTGTTGAGTATTCATCTCTTGTGCCAAGACTGACCTGACTGTCCACCATCTCCTGTTTCTTTGCAGCACTGCCCTAGCTGATGCTGTCTCCAAACTTGTTTCACCAGGGTAGATACTGAAAATCATGGCCCAGAATGAATCCTCACCCAAGGCAAGCTGCTGCATTCCTCCAGTTTGGCAGAGTCATTGCAAACTGTTTTCTGAGCATGTTTCTGCCTCATGCGTAACCATCTGAACAATCCCAACTGATCTCCCTTCTGTGGCTTGCTGAAGTCCATGTAAGATGGTGTTAAAAACCTCACTGCAGTCACTGTGTACAACAGCAACCACCTCTGAGCTCTGCTATCACTCTCACAGCAAAAAGAGATTGCCTTGACATGGTTTGTCCTTGACAAATCTCTGGTGGCTGTTCCCCACTGCCTTGTTATCTTTTAGGTGCTCAGAAAATGTTTGATTTGGTGCAAGATTTTTTTTTTTTTTCCTCCTCTGGGAACTGGAGTTAAGTTGACTGGCCTCTGATTCCCTGCTCTATTTGCTGTCCTCTGCTCTTCTGGGACTTGCCACAGTCTCTGAGTTTTCAAAGATAAATTGCTAACAACCCTCAGATTGCCTCCACCACTTCAGAGTGCCTGGCAGTGAACCTCAGCAGACCCAGATGATTTGAAAACATCTAATTGATATAAATATCTTCCAGACTTTTGCTTCCCTCTTGCTGTCTGAATCCTTCCCTTTTTTTTTTTTTTTGTCACAGGTAGCAACTGAAATATTTGAAGATATGAATCCATCATTTTTAGTAGAGAATCATGGAATCAGTCAGGGTTGGAAGGGACCACAAGGATCATCTAGTTCCAAGCCCCCTGCCATGGGCAGGGACACCTCACACTAGAAGCATTAACCTCTGTAACAATGGCTGGTAACAGCTCTGCTGAAGAGTGGAGGAACTCTCCTCCTGGTTGTTGATTTACAGCTAATTTGACTCCATCTTTTCTCTTGATGTTATTTAGTGTCTTTACAAGCTCCACAGCAGTATCTAACTTGACCTGTTTTTTGAGAATTTGAGTTCCTAAATGCTTGCTGTGCTCATTTACATATGTGAATCACTTTCTACAACCTAGATACTTAGATTCATAGAATGCCTTAAGGTTGGAAGGGACTTTGAAGATCATCCAGTTTCAACCCCCTGCCATGGGCAGGGACACCTTTCACTAGCCTGGGTTGCTCATGGCCTCACCCAACCTGGTTTTGAATACCTCCAAGGAGGGAACATCCACAACCTCCCTGGGTAACCCTTTCCAGTGTCTCACCATCCTCACTGGAAAATATTTCTTCCTAATCTCCAGTCTAAATCTGCCCTCCTCAAGCTTCAATCCATTCTTTCTCCTCTTATCACTAGAAGCCCTTGTAAAAAATCCCTTCCTGCTTTTCTTGTAGGCCCCATTCAGGTACTGGAAAGCTGCTATTAGGTCTCCCCAGAGCCTTCTATTCTCTAGGCTGAACAACTCTTTTCCAGGATGAACCAGCTCTGCCTTGGTATGGCTGCTTGCACCAACCGTCAGCTTGGGACCTCATCTGAATGTCTGTAGGACGTTTAGGTTGGGAGATGGTGGTTTGATGAGAAGTTTCTGCTTGTGCAGCAAGCAGAAATGCTGTTGATTTGACAGTTTAACTTTGCAGGAAAGGAAAAAAAGAACCCAAAAGCCAAACCCCAAAAGGCAGTGTTTTGGAAACTGCCTGGGTTGGAATGACAGGTTTTGGTATTTTGAGCTTGAAATAACCTTTTATTTCAAAACAAAGAGAAGGCAGAGGGAGGAGAAATCAAGAGTCAAAAACTGAAGAGAAACAGCAGCTGATGACATTCTGCTTCTTCCTTTTGGAAAGATATTTCATCATCTAACAAAGGAAGAAGAGAAAAGCTTTTGCATTTCCACTCAGGACAGCCTTCCCCTGAATCTCTCTGTGGCCAGCCCTACACAAGGTATCTACCAAGAGGCAAAAGAGCTGCAGCTATGAAGAAAAGGGTTATTTCTCCAGTGGAAAACCTTCCTTCCCTTCTCTTTTCATCCAGCCTGAGTCCAATCACAGAGAATGTTTATTCTGAAAAGTCATCACGATGGGGTCAGAGCAGTGGTGACCTCCTGGCTGTTGCTGAGATCTCAGACAGCCACCTTGGGTCAGGAGCCTGACAGCTCACTCTTGTGCTGCTCACAGGATTACAACTGGTGCAAAAGGCTTCAGCTTTTCAGGCTCAGCACGTAGTGAGGTGTTCTCTATTCCCATGCAAAACTCAGATCTAGTAATGAGTGTGTGCCTGAGCACTTGTCTCATGAGTAACCCATGGAGACAGCATCAAGCTGCTAGACATGCACCATGGTAAGTTATGCAGGATTTGAAAGGTTTGGGTCTAAGCACTGCTGCTGGTAGGTCTCCACAGGGCTCAGTCTAAGCTTGCAGATTGGCTGGCTCTAAGTAAAATGATCATGAATGTAATTAGGAGTAATTTCCAGCTTGTTCATAGTCAGAAGCCAAGCTGAATAACAAAACATCCTTTATTTCCTGGGTGTAACAATGTTCTGTTCTGCACATGGGCAAACAGCAGAGTCACCATCTTAAAACAGCTCTTCTCCTTCTCTCTGCTCTCACCTCTGATGGATGCACCATTCCTATTAATGCCAACCATGAGGTGTCCTCTGAGTAGGAAATACATCTGCACAGTAAGGAGCTTTGCACACAGGATGCCTCACTTCCAGCACAGGAACATTACTCACATTTGAAATGTCTGTCCCCCACAAACTTGTAGTATGGAGACCTAAACCTCAGGGAAGAGGAGGGTTTTGCTCAGGAGCTTGTGTGGGGAGCTGCAGGCCAGGGCATGGGATGATGTACCATGGGGCTGATCCCCATGCCTTTGGTGTGGTGAAAGGAAGTCAAGTGATTTACAGCAGTGGGAAAGGGAGTAGATATCCACAAAGAATAGAGCAAGGGGCAACAGATGTAAACTACAGCACAGGAGGTTCCACCTCAACATGAGGAGGAACTTCTTCACTGTGAGGGTCCCAGAGCACTGGAACCCAGAGGGGTTGTGGAGTCTCCTTTTCTGGAGACTTTCAAGACCCACCTGGATGTGTTCCTGTGTGACTTGTGCTGTATTCTATAGTCCTGCTCTGGCAGAGGGGTTGGACTTGATGATCTTTGTAGGTCCTTCCAACCCCTAGTGTCTTGTGATCATCTCTATCTGCCCTATTTTGGCTTCATTTTGACTTATAGTTTCACTGTGACCATGATATTTTTTTTTTCATTATTTCCAACCTCAAAAGTGTATAACAAAGGGGAAAGATAAAGTCTGAAACCCATTAAAAGCTTTTTATTCTGGGGGATTTTAAAGCATCACCTCACCTTGATGTTGGTTGAGCTCTCAGAGACTAAGCTGAATTCTAATCTTGCTGCAAGGAGCTGTGCTGGCCAGCTACAGCTTTCAGGCTCATATCACACAGGAGGTTAAAAGGAATAATAAAAAAAAAATCATCCAGATTTCATATTTCATCTGTCTCACTTTAAACAATTTATCCTTTTGGAGCCAGCAAATCCCTCAGCCCCTTCTAGACCACCACGTGCTGCCTGCGTGGCTACTTCTGTGCTCACACACGGAGCAGCCCATCCCTCCAGCCCCATCCCTTGGGGAATGAGGGTAATTAGTCTCTAACAAATACAAATTTGGAAACATCTGTGTGGCTTGAAGCTTGGGGAGCAAGCCCAGGGAGAAGGCTTCAGCAACAGCAAGAGAGCAAGAAAGCAGAACTCGAGGTACCAGGCAAACGCCGCAATTAAATGAAGTCAGCTTGAGGAAATTAAATCAAGGGAAATTGGAATGTGTCATGTTGTGGGGTGGTTTTTTTTTTTTTTTTTTTTTTTTTGGATCTGGATTTCTGGCTGTTATAAGATTTTTGAAGAGAGCCAGTGAAGGAAATAGAAGCTAATAAATTTTATTTTATTTTCCTGGTGACTCAGAGGAGAGCTGGATGAAGGCCTTTCTGATTTTGTGATAATTAATGCAACTCTCGTGGCAAAGTGCAATGCTGTGACCAGGCATAAGTCATCTGAACTGTCCTCACAGCATAGTTTTGGACAAGTTCTCATTGTTTCATTCTGCATTTTTCCTTTATTTTTTTTTCCTCCCCCTTAAGCTAAGTTACTTTTCCATGGGCCCATCCTATCTTCAGGGTCAATCATCACCGAAGAAAGCTGGATGCTGGATGGGCAGTCTGTGATTTTTTCCTGATTTGTTTTGAGGTCACTGGAGAGAGGATTGGCATTAGCTAATCCAATTCTAGGTTCCTCAGTTTAAGAAGGACCTTGAGATACTTGAACATGTCCAGAGAAGGGCAACGAGGGTGGGGAGAGGTCTGGAGCACAGCCCTGTGAGGAGAGGCTGAGGGAGCTGGGGGTGTTTAGCCTGGAGAAGAGGAGACTCAGGGGAGACCTCATTGCTGTCTACAACTACCTGAAGGGAGGTTGTAGCCAGGTGGGGGTTGGTCTCTTCTCCCAGGCAACCAGCACCAGAACAAGAGGACACAGTCTCAAGCTGTGCCAGGGGAGGTTTAGGCTCGAGGTGAGGAGAAAGTTCTTCACAGATAAAGAATAATTGGCCATGGAATGTGCTGCCCAGGGAGGTGATGGAGTCACCATCCCTGGAGGTGTTCCAAAAAACCTTGGATGTGGAACTTTGAGCCATGGTTTAGTTGTGAGGAGGTATTACGTAATAGGTTGGACTTGATGATCTCTGAGGTCTTTTCCAACCTGGTTAATTCTGTAATGAGTAGATCTGTGAGCTGGAGAAGTAGAGGTAGCTGCACCCTTCCCTGTGTGGCAGGATCCCAGGTTACTGGAGTTATATCTGGTGGTGCTTCCAGGGAATGGGTCAGAGATAATGCTGTTGCTGAGGAAAGGGGATGTCATGCTCTGTGCTCCCTGCCAACACTTCCCACACCTCACACCAGCTCTGGGACTCTTGGAACGTCTCTAGTAGCCAGTTTGGCTCCTTAAAGGAGCAGGGGAAAGTAGGTTTTGGTTGGTGGAGGGTTGAGGGCACCGGTTTAGGCTGGAGGTGAGGAGAAAGTTCTTCACAGAGAGAGTGGTTGGCCATTGGAATGTGCTGCCCAGGGAGGTGGTGGAGTCACCATCCCTGGAGGTGTTCAAGAGGGGATTGGATGTGGCACTTGGTGCCATGGTTTAGATAGTCATGAGGTTTAGGGTGACAGGTTGGACTCGATGATCTTTGAGGTCTCTTCCAACCTTCTTGATTCTATGATTCTATGAACATCCTGAGATGGAGGGATAGGGCAGAGGAGAGGTGCAAGTCCTTCCTGGCAGCATGGAAACTGTAGCATGGAAGTCAGAGTTTTTATTTCTGATTTACTGAAGAACAGCTTCACAAACCTCCTGCTTTCCTATGCATTCAAAAAATAACTTCATTTTTTCATACTTGAAGGAATAACTTCCCTGATCTTTAGAGGACTTGGATCAGCTCCCTTGATGTGTGTCTCAACATTAACAATTTCATCATCCTCTAAAGCCTGCCCTGGGAAAAGCAGCTAAGTGTGTGGTTAATGTAGAGTGAGTTGCTAGGGATGGAGTCATGAATAGATGCTCAGATTGTATCTCAAATATTTATTTCAGGTGCCTGACAGGCTCTGAGAGGTGCCTCTGGTTATTTTTAAACCAATAAATCATGTCTTGGCTATAGGACACCCTCAGGGTGTGAAGGTTCTATTTTCAAGTGGTGCAAGGCCTCGGGTGGAAGGTGGCAAGAGGGTGATTGATTTCTGCAGCCCTGGTGGAATGCACCATCCCCACACTGCTGGCCAGGGCCAATGACCTGTCATTCATTGCATTTACCTTCTGGCAATGAGGACCACACAGGTGTGCAAGGAATGCACCATCCCCACACTGCTGGTCAGGCCAATGACCTGTCATTCATTGCATTTACCTTCTGGCAATGAGGACCACACAGGTGTGCAAGGAATGCACCATCCCCACACTGCTGGTCAGGCCAATGACCTGTCATTCATTGCATTTACCTTCTGGCAATGAGGACCACACAGGTGTGCAAGGAATGCACCATCCCCACACTGCTGGTCAGGCCAATGACCTGTCATTCATTGCATTTACCTGCTGGCAATGAGGACCACACAGGTGTGCAAGCAGAGGGCTGGGTTGCTGGAGTCACCTGGGAAGGACCAGTCTGTGTTTGGATATGTTTCCTGCAGTTTCTCCCTCTGGACTGTGTGTGGGAATTTTTTGCTCTGGTGTTTGAAGTTGTGGCAATGACTTTTGGGTCTTGCTTCTGTTGCTTCTCTTGCTCCCTGGTCTGGGATAACGATGGAGTTAAATTTGGGAGCAGGAGGAACACAGTGAACCTCTTCTCTCCTCCTCTTGCAACGTCACTTCTGTGGGGGAATGTTTGCAAAGTAAAAATGGAGGAATAAATAGATGTTGAAGCAAATCTTAGATAGGATCTCTAATTAGATTAAGACTCTCAGTTATGGAATAATAAATTTCCTAACTACCACGGAACAGCTTCCCGACGCTTTTAAGATTGATTTTTGCCTAGGGCCCTGGGAAAGTGACTTCAACAAAACTTAAAGAGATTAAGGCTGATTATTAAGTGAAAGTAAGTGAAAATACCTTTTTTTTTGGGGGGGGGGGGGGGGCGGGCTCTTCCAGACACTCAAGCAATTCTTAATGACCCTGTTAAACAAAAAAAATGACACCGTGTGTTACTCTGGCAGCTGGCATCAAGCATGCCTTGCTTCGTTTACCTGTAGCCAAGGAAGAAGTTAATAAGTCAAATGCTGACCTGGAAAGCTGACAGTGAGATGATTTTTTACTTTCAGCCCTTCTAAATTAAAACACATGCCCTGGTGTTTCAAGTACGAGGACTCTATTAATTTCTGTCGTTGCCTTCTGCCTGTAACTCAGAAGTGATTCTCAGCACTATCCATCTCCAGGCTTGCTCGTGGTAGTAAGCTGAGCCATGCAGGGCTGGTCTCTAGCAGTGCAACTTTATTTCACCTCACCCATTTCTCTTGTTAAATCAGCAGCACCTTTTTTTTTTTTCCCTCTAGCTGGTTACTCACCCAGTGCTCCCAGCAGCCCTTTCCCAGCCCAGCCCAGCCCAGGAACCTGTACCATCAGAAAAGGCTTGGAACAGGGAATTCAAGTCCCAGAATGTCACTCCATCTCTCCCTGCATCACTTCAGGCCTTCCAAACATCTGCTGTGCTTGAGGAGGTTGGATGCTGCACATGAGACAGGTGAGTCTTGCCTGGGTTTTAGGCTGAGTTTTGACCTAGCTTTAATAACCCCATGGATATTGATTTTTTTATTGTTTTTTTTTGTTTGTTTGTTTTATTTTTGCTTTGGGCAATACATTTATATAGCTGGCTCATAGGGCTGTTAATAAGAAGTAATTAGAGAATGTTTGCACATGGCTTTGAGAGCCTGGGGCTATTGTTTCTTGTCTGCACTGTAGCTGACAATCCCTACACCTCTTTTCTTGGCTTCACAGCACGCTCTGACTAGCATACAGCAAGAAGACTCTGCCACACAGGAGCGTTTGGAAGCCATCATTATTAAATTAATCCAGAAGGCTTGGCAATGCCATTGGGTCGGGCACTGCCCTCTTGTCCCTGGGCACGCAGGAGCACCCAGTCTCATAAAAGCACACATTGCTCCCCAGCCATCTTCACTGCAAAGCTCTTGGGGTTTGCCCTCTCCAAGGCTTCTAAGAGCCAAGGCAGTCAGGGTGTGCCAAGATAAGGAGAAGCAGATCCATCTGGGAATTTTTAGCAAAGCTCAAAGTCTTCAAGGCAATGATTTCCAGGGTCCTGACCTGAGCACTGGGCCAGGTGCAGTGTCCAACACCTAAACCCAGCTCACAAAGTGCTCATTTGCCATCACTACTTAAGATGTCAGCAGTGAGCAAAGCCTGGAATAGCTTCTGCATGGAAAATCAGACTTCAGACAGGGCTTTAAACATGCAACAGGTATCTGCTGGGGGCTGCAGGTTTCTACAGAGGCTGAGGGGCTTCTTCAGTTTTGCTGCCATGATGCTCCCTGCAGAATTTGGCTGGTGCTGGTGGTGTCTAGGGTTACACACAGACTGTGCAGCACCAGTGGAGCAGAGGGTATGGAAGAGGTCATGATTTTCCTGATGGACAGTAGGAAAAGATTTCACTGAAAGGGTTACCAGGCTTTGCAACAGGCTGCCTAGGGGGGTGGCTAAACGTTGTGTAGATATGGTGCTTGAGGACATGGCTTAGTGGTGGACTTGGTAGAGTAGGGTTAATAACCGGGCTCAACCATCCTGAAGGTCTTTTCAGGCCCGAATCATAGAATCAGTCAGGGTTGGAAGGGACCACAAGGATCATCTAGTTCCAACCCCCCTGCCATGATTCTATATCTTCCCATCTGTCCTATTTAAATCAGAGCCCAGGAGAGAGTGTAAGTGGTTGAAAAATGCTCCCCTCTGGAGTTGTTATTTCATACTGGCAAAAGTGAGTTTTACCAACCCATGTGCCCACCTCAGCTTGTAACTCTTTGGCCTTTTCTAACCTCTCAGCAGCCCTGTGTCATCTGCAGCTGTGGCTTCCCTGGTGTTTAACTCTTGGTGGTGGAGCAGCATGCAGTCACACCCGTACCATGGTCACCACTGCCATCCTACTCCTCAGCCCTGTGAGGGCTGTGCCTCTCACCTCATGTCCACTTATTCCCCTCAATAGTTTCCTGTGAAGACTTTGATGAAGCTTTTTAAAAAGGCCAAGTGCTTTACTTGGCCTCCCTTCAGTCATTATTTTATTGATGTCTTGCAGGGAACTAATTAAAGCTCAGCTGCTCCTGACAGGAGCTTTGCTGTTCTCTCCTGTCACAGCGTGTTCCTTGTGCTGCTTCATCCCTAACCAGATCCCATCCAACCCAGAGGTAATGTCTGCCAGTGGTTCATGCTGCCTATAAACAGTGGTTGTCTTCTCTGTTTGATCAGCTTGCACATCCTGGACATTTATTTTAGAGCAGAGGTCTGGGGCTGAATGAGATGACAGAGGGGAGCAGGCAGGGGAGGGGTGAGGCTGTCCCAAGGAAAGGAGGGTGCTGGGTGAGCAGTTTGGCCCCTTAGGGTCCATCCTTGGGCTCTGCACCCTGGGCCCAGCTATGAAACATGAGTGGTTTGGTTTGTTTTGTTTCCTGGTGGAGAAAGAAGGCAAAACTGTTCCTGGTCTTATGGTGTGACCTGACCTGCTCCTGCTCCTGCTCCTGCCTGGATTTTCAAACTGAACTTCCCCTGCCTCTCAGGAGCTCCTGAGCCTGGGTTGTTCACTGCTGAGTAACAACTTGCAATGCCCTAACTGCTTGGAGGCATTGTCATGGGCTGTAAGCCTGTGGCAGGAGAAGGCACATAAGGAAGGAGTTCATGATGCGCAGTTTAGGTGCAAATTGGGGAGGTTGTCTCCCTAGGGGTGAGGACACGTTGGGACAGGGCACTGCAGCGCGTAAGGATCATAGAAGCATTTTGATTGAAGAAGACCTCTAAGATGACCAAGTACAGCCAAGCCTGGTGCTAAACCATGCCCCTCAGCATGTCTTTGAAATACCTGCAGGGATGGGGATTCAATCACCTCCCTGGGGAGCCTGTTGCAGTGTTTGAGAACCCTTTCAGTGAAGAAGTTCCTTCAAATCTCCAGCCCAAACCTCCCCTGGTGCAACCTGAGGCCGTTTGTGGTTTAAATCCTTGGGTTTGTGCTGGGTGCAGCGTCCATCTGCGTGGACTTGTAGCAGGCACCATCCCTCCAGCTGTTAAATGTAAGTTTTCATTTCTTGTTATGTGATAGTGAGGTCAGGGAGGTGTTGGTAAGCCTGAAGTAAGCTCTCTTTAGAGGTGTCCCTGTCCCTTTCAGTGCACACAGGGCCTGTTTTGAAGGGCTGCCATAAAATGTGGCAAAGCCAACATGGACAGGCAGAGCCTGGCTGCTGGTAGCTCTCTCCTGCTTGCTGATGGTCTCTGTGGAGCAGCCTCTGCAAGCAAGCTGTCTCCAGGCCCTCCACTTGTGCTGCATGCAGCAGGGAGGATGAATTGCTCTTTCCACAAGTATTAAATATTTTATTTGGTGACCTCCCTCTAATCAGATGCTTTATCTCAACCATATATTAAAAGAAAAGTAATAAAAAAAGGATTTTAATAAACTTAACCTCCTTAAATTGTGTAATTGTCACTTTCCCAGGACATTAGGGAAGCTGTAAGGGGGGGGGGGGTTGAAATTATGTACAGAGTAGTTTCTGGTGTATTGATAATTTATTATCTAATAATCTCTTCTCTTCCCCACTATTCCCAGTATCCTCATTACTTGTGTGCAGCATCAGCCCTGTTGTTAGCAGCAGGTTGCTGTGCTGCTGCAGAGCCAGGTCTGCTCCATGTCAACATCAAATGTGCTGGTGGCAGGAGGAAGAGGGACTATGCTGGGTCCAGATGCAGCCAGGACCTGATGCTGTTGGAATTGCTAAATGAGCTGATTTCTCTCCTAATTCTGGGTTGATTTTGAGAAGCTCTGTTTTCAGCAGAGTGGTGGCCAGCTTTCCTGAGCCAACAAGCCATGGCAAGTGTTTCTCAGAGATGCCATGGAAGGAGGTTCAGCCCCATGCTAAAGAGAGTCATCCTCAAGGAGCCCAGAGAAAGGTTTTTCATCCCTACTCTTGTTTTAGGATGCTCTTGGGTCCATACTTGATGGGTCCTAGCCAACATGTGCTGTGGCTGCTCCTCATAGGACAGCTTCAGGGGTAACTTGCAGCCTTGGGAGAAGAGGGATACCTTAATGTTCAGTGCTTGTCAAAGGCTGCAGTGTAACTGGAAAGGCAAAGCACAGCAGTAGTTCCTTGGGCTGGATTTTCACATTCCCAAGGCTGTGTCTTCACTGAAAAGTGTGGCTGCTTGGACCTCTTTTGGTGTAGCTCAGGTGGTATAGTTGCCCCAGAATGGATGTGTTTGTCATGGTAGAGAAGGCAGTTGTCTGTACACCTATGGTATGGGCCTCTTAATTTGTTCTGTTCCTTTCTCCAGCACTTCTAGCTGGGCATAACTAGGGTGGAAAAGCACATCAGAGCGGTTCCAAGTGCAGCTTAATCTCTGTTCCTACTAGGGGGCAGATCCATCCTTGGCTGTAGTGAGCACATGTATCTTCAGGGGTGTGCTGTGGAAAGGTGGTTTCCATGAGGTTGCTCAGCTAGTTGAGCCTTAGGTATGAATCAGGCCCTGTGGATCCACTGTTTCTCCCAGGGAACTGTACTGGAGGAGACTTGAGGTCTGACTCACCTGAACAAGACTGACACAGTTTGTCTTCACTGTCTTGAATGCTGTACAAACACCTGGAGAGCACAAAGCACCTTCTTGGAGGGCTCACAGACCTGCTAGCACAGACAGTACACTTGCTGCATGGGTTTAGATCAAAGCAGAAGACCTGAGGTAGCTGAGGCACTCCAGGATCCTGGAGGAGACAAAGCAGAGGTTCTCCTTATCCCCATCTGGAATAACCAGAGGATGCTGGGGGGCATCCTGCCTTGGTCTTCCCAGGAATGTGAGTTGACCAAGTTGTCTATGCAAATGTAAAATGGTTCTGGAGTGAAGAGATGGCACCAAGCCAGCTGCAACTGGAGAGACAACTTCTCCTCTTGTCAGCTCCCCGCACTTCAAAGCGGAGAACTCTCTCCTTTTACTGCCTACTTGCATCGGAGAATTTATGTGACAGCTTTACCCACACCAGAGAGCTTCTCCCAGAGATAAATTCATACAGCAAGTCATCTCTGGATCAGAAGGTTTTCAGTGAAGAGTGAGCAGGGGTCAGACAACTGCTGCCTGCTGCAATTTGCAATTCCATTCCGTGGCTGGGAGCAGGAGTGAGAGCGTTGCTGTCGTTACGCTTTGGGCAGGGCAGATTGGGAGATGTGATTTGATTGAAGTTGTGTAGAGGGTGATTACAACAAGGAGCTAGGAAATTAAATGAAAATGCTGCTGGTTAGGAACCAAATGCAAATTATTTGTTTCTGTTCTTTGGAGCTGTATGCAGGTGGATTTGCATCTGTGTTGCTGAGGAAGGGTGCAGTGCTGGAGGCAGACAAATAAGCTGTGGCTGTGACTTATTGAGGAGGAACTCAGCTTTGGCTACTGGGCAGGCAGGTGTTACCCTTCAGGGAGCAGAGCTGGGTAGTCTTGCTTATCAAGGAGAAAAATAGTGTGGTGCATGGGCTGGTGGGTAGGGCTGGTAAGCATGAATGGGGAGACCTGAGCTCTTGTCTTGGCCCTGCCTGCTTTTGCTGAATGCCTGCAGGCCAGCGGCAGCTGGGGAAGGTGTTGGTCACTCAGTGGTGTGAGTGACAGATTAGGAGTGCAGACTGCTGGAGTATTTATGTCATGTTGGGGCTTTAAGTGCAGTGAAAGTCCTGCTAAAGCAGTTGGCAAATCGGAGTGCAACAGCTAAGGAAAGGATTTTACCAGGGATTTGCTTCATGGTCTGAAGGCACAGTTGGATAGTTGAGGCCATGTGGGGAGAGGATGAGGCTGGTGATCAGAGCCCAACATCTGTGTGTAGTGGTAAAACTCACACCCAGGCCTAAATGCAGTTGTGGGGGGAAAGGACTTGGACCTTACTGCTGCTCAGTCTGGCCATGGGAATTGCTGCCTCTGCCCCTGCCCTGCTCTCCCCCTGATTGGTGTGATTTCAAAGTATGATCAGTCCTATTCATTAAAATCTGGGCTGTTTCTCCCCACCAGCAAATGGGATTCTGATAGGAGAGTCAATAAGGCTAATGTTGTTTTCAGTCACTAAATTTGACTTAAAGCTGGCCTAGGAGGAAAAGAATTCATCTCTGAATATATTATCTGGTGACTGACAGGAAAATATTGCAAATGTTGTAGTTGGTGTATATTATTCAGCCACCTGTTAAGCTGGCTTTTTTTTTTTTTTTTTTTTTAAATATCACAACAATTGGCAGCAAAAGAAAGAAATGAGTATTATGCAACCATTTCCCCCACAAATTGCTCCATTATGTACCTACAGAAGCAACAGCTTCCTAAATCAGGAGCGAATTCAACATCAAAATCTCCATCTCGGGCACCCCAGGGGCTCTGAGCGGCAGGGAGCTGTGCTGAGGGGGCTGGGAAGGAGCAAGCTCCCAATCTCTTCTTGGCTTGTGGCATTACACAGCACCATTTCAGGGATGATTTGTTGAACTAGATGATCTTTAAGGTCCCTTCCAACCCAACCTACTCTATAATTCTGTGACCTGCTGCTATGGTGAAAGATGGAAGGTCTGCTGGTACATGGGGCATAGTCTGCATTTGTTTCAACAGCTAGAGCTGGGCTGGTCACCAGGTGACTGACAGAAGTCTCTATGAACCCTTCTACCTTCACAAAGGGAAGAAGGGTAAGAGTCTGATGGGATAGGAAAGAAAATAAACCAGCTGGGATGGAAAGAACAACAATCCAATGAAATAGAGACAGAGAGATACAAATCAATATGGAACCCAACCCCTGATGGCAATGAGGTCACCATTGTCAGCACTGATGCTGGGGTCAGGCACTGGGCACATGCCAGACTGGACTCAGCAGCAGACGAGAACCAGATTCAGGAGCTGGATTCTGCAGCTGGATGCAGGAACACACAGATTGGAGTGGAAGGCAGAATGGACAGAGGCTTGACCCTGGGGATCCCTCAGCTGTCTCCTCAAGATGCTGTCTTTGGGATGCAATCCATTGTTGGTGAGTTGAGGGTCCCCTGTCCTGTCTGCTCCTCCCCACAGGTGCCACCTCTGACTGCCCAAAGTGTGGCATGAGATGTGTCAGTGCCTTTGGTGTGCCCAGGAGCAAATCCAAGGCAGAGCTTTTCTCCAGCCCAGCCCTTGGCAGTGACTCAGCCCAGCAGCTTCTCCCTGCTAGAAGCAGTCCCTGGCTGTGCAAACCTGCCCTGAACTTCAGAAGGTGCCTCACTGAGCACAGACTGAGCTGGGGAGTCAAACCCCTGAATAGAATCAGTTCTGGTCTAGCTCAAACCAGGACAATTTGCCAGCTGACATGACAGTACTGCAGATGACATGATGATGCCATGTGCCCCAGGGCTAGGCTCTGGCTGGTTCTTGCAGCCACAGCAAGATCAACAGCAGTGGCTCTGTAAGGGAAATTTGCACCTGACAAACCCAAATCCTACCCATTGACAGCAAGGCTTAAGCCAGGGAAGAGTTCTGGAGTGGTCAATGAGAATGACAATTAGACAAGACAATAGATAATATTGGCAGGTGGGAGAGCAATAGAGTAGGAAGAGGGAGAATAATCGATGAGGTAGTTCATAGTGGAGATGGCAGGGCTCAGGAGGACATCCAGGGTGTGCCCAGCCTCTGTGCACCACTTCAGCTCCTTGCCAGAGGGAACCTCTGCTGAATGTAAGATTTACAAGCCCAGAAATTTCAAAGTACCAGCAAGATTCAGACAGACTGAGGTCAGAGTTCCGCTGGCTCCAAACGGGATTTGATGTGCCGACTCAGTTTTCCAAGTGAAGGATGTGGGGCTTCTCCCTCCCTTTAAACCACCTGCTTTGTGTGCACCTCCTCAGGCTGTCAAAAGCCTTGAGATTTCTCCAAGGAGCCCAAAAGGAGCTGAGGAGAAATAGGACCAGCTTTGTGCCCTGTCTCATGGGGCAGGCAGGGCATGTACTAACTCAATTCTTGATGGCTGGGTCCTTAGCACCACACAATTCTTGTGGCTGTTGATTTCTCCTCTGAACTGTGTCCCCTGGATCTGAAATGAAAGCAGTGGAATTGGAGGCACCACCACAGTGACCAATGACAAAAAGAATTTTTATGAGAGCATTTCCCCCCCCCCCCCCGCCACCCTGTCCTGTGGCTGAAAGATTACATCTGATGTTATAAACCATCATTGCTCCCAGTTGGTGCCACTGCTAAGTAATTTACCCTTCTAGGAAAGCTTATTGCAGCACGTTCACTGCAGCCACCTCGATGAAATTATTTCTTTCAAGCTAGGGAAAAAAAAAAAAGGGGGTAGACAAGATTTTTGTCTTGTGCTGTCCATTTAAAACCCTTGGGGAAAAAAAATCAGGTACAGACCCAGACCAAGGTGGGGAGAACACCCATTACCAAGTTCCATTTTCAGTGCAGCAGAGAAGCAAGGGGAGCTGGGTGTTGGTGGGAAGCAGAGGGGTTCAGGCAGCCTGGAGGGATGTTGATCCTGTTTGGAAAGGGCTTGCCAACAGGAAATCTTGAGTTGTAAAGGTCAAAGTGGGATTTGTGTAGGAGTTTCCCCAGTCAGCAGTTTTCTGAATCTACATTTGTAGGAGAGAGGAGGTGTGATTTGCCACATTTGATTGCCCTTAAATATCACCTTCCCTTATCCATTTCCCTGTCCCTGCACACTCATGCTTGCTTTCTTTTGCTCCTAAGTACCTGGAAGCCATGTGAGATGTTTGTAGGAGGTATCCAGGCATGGCTACCTAATGCTCAGATATCTGCTGCTCCCTTGGGCTCTGCTCTGGAGGTAACTGCTCCAAAACAACATGATGCTCAGTGTCTGCTGCCCTTTGCCATATACAGAATCACAGAACGGACCAGGTTGGAAAAGACCTCAGAGATCATCAAGTCCAACCTATTACCTAACACCTCCTGACAACTAAACCATGGCTTCAAGTGCCACAGCCAAGCCTTTTTTGAACACTTCCAGGGATGGTGACTCCATCACCTCCCCGGGCAGCACATTCCATGGCCAATTACTCTTCCTGTGAAGAACTTTCTCCTCACCTCCAGCCTAAACTTCCCCTGGTGCAGCTTGAGACTGTGTCCTCTTGTTCTGGTGCTGGTTGCCTGGGAGAAGAGACCAACCCCCTCCTGGCTACAACCTCCCTTCAGGTAGTTGTAGAGAGCAATGAGGTCTCCCTTATACAGACCAAAGCTGCAGGTCTGCCATGAGCGGGTTGCTGTTCAAGGCTCATGGAATCACAGAGTTCCTTTGGTTGGCAAAGACCTCTAAGATCATCAAGTCCACCTTTATGTCTTGGAGCCCTTTTCCAGAAGGAAGGGTAGTAGCAGAACAAAGACTCAGAAGTTGCCAGGGATGTCCAGCTGCCCAGTAAGATGTATAGATGCCATATGCCTACCGGAGCAGGCAGACAGAGCCAGGGTGTTGGCATCAGATTCAGAGAGTGCAAGACTTGATTTAGCTTCAGATAAAGATCCAGGCTTGAAAAGCTTCATCCTAGTTTTAGGTCTGCTGACATCTCAAAGCTCTGGCTGCCTCCTGGGCTGCCCTCTGATTTAGGGTACATGCCCATGAGGGGTGTTTAAAGATCTCAGCTTCCACCTGGACTTTCCCCCATTGTCCTGGCCTGTGCCAGCCTGGGGGTTGTTAATGCCAGAGGCACCAGCCTGATCTGACTGCCTGAGAACAGGGAGCTGTGTTTGCTGGGTTTTGTATGCTGCTTTACCTGAGAGAACAAGGGCTGTGGGAATAACAAATGCATGAATCCATTTGAGACTCTCCTTGTTAACTTGAATTGGCCAATTTCAGTGTAATTTGACAGACAAGAGCTTCAAAAGGTAATAGATTTCTGAAAAGCTCTGTAAAAATAGCTGGACAGGTGAAGAAGAGGCTCAGCTGTGAGAAAACCTCTAGCATCACAGGGGATGTGAAAAAAACCTGCTTGGGTGCTTTCCATAACAGAGCAGGAATTGTTTCTCCTGGTTCCACAGAAGCTTCAAGTGTGGAGTGCTTTGTTGTTCAGCTAGAACAAAGGGGAAGAGCCAAGGGGTTGGATGTTTATGGTGTCCCATGCTTGGGGACCACGCAACTTAACCTAAATTAAAATGGATATTGACAGGAGGAAAAATTAAGAAGGGACAAGACCATATTCAGAGGGCCTTGAAGAAAATAATGGGAGCAGCCAGTTCTGTAAAATTTTTCCATTCAAGGACCTTCTGTTCCCCTTGTAGAAAGTTGGAGGCTATCTCCATCACCTTTTTTTTTTTTTTTTACCAGTACAGAAGTGAAGACACAAGGGCATAGAAAGTCTGTGCCAGGACCAGGCATGGCCTCTGAGCCTCCCACTTCTCATCTCTGAGCCTCCCAGGTTCTCATCTCTGAGCCTCCCAGGTTCTCATCTCTGAGCCTCCCAGGTTCTCATCTCTGAGCCTCCCTGGTTCTCATCTCTGAGCCTCCCTGGTTCTCATCTCTGAGCCTCCCTGGTTCTCATCTCTGAGCCTCCCTGGTTCTCATCTCTGAGCCTCCCTGGTTCTCATCTCTGAGCCTCAGTTAAAGGAGACTTCATTTTCTTGTAGGTAAGGAGAAGCCAGAGGGAAAGGAAATGAAGAAGCTGTTGGTAGCTGTCATTTCTGCTGAAAGCCTTGAGCAGTGGTGACTATATTTAAGACAGGGTTTTTAGAAAAGCCTCTAGGCTTGCTTTCAAAACTTCAGAATTAGGCCACCTGTGACATCTCTAGGTGGGTTGTTCCAAGGGTTAATAATTTCTATTAAAAACAATCTTTTTTTTCCTCTCTTTACTGAATGTTTTGAGATGGAGAACGAAGGCACAGCTCTGCTCTCCTTGATGTTCTTTGCTTTGCTGGCTGCTAAAGCCAGAATCTCTTCCAGAGTCTCTTCATGGCCACAGTCTGGATGCTAAATTTAATATTGCTCCCAAATGTGCAGCCACACAGGTGGTGACCTTCACACCTGGCTAAAGAAATCTGCTCTGTACTCCCTGCCCTATTAGGAGCTCACATGCCAAAGCCCTGTGCTGGGGCTGGCAGGAGCCTGCCCTCCTGGGGGAGCATTTTGCAAGCTAAAAAAGCGAGCTTCGAGCCATCAGGATGTTTCTCTGTCTGAGGAATAAAATCTATCAGTGGTTATTCTGAGCCTTGTTCCCAATCAACCCGAGGCCAGGGGTGAATTGTCTGCTCCTGTGATGTAATCAAGATGGATGCAGTGTGGTCCAGCTGCTCCTCCGAGGGATGCTGAGATGCTGCTCCCCTGAAGGCATCAAACAGAGGCCTGGGTGGGTAAACTGTGTGAAAAAAGGCTACACTCCATACCCTGCTTAGCCTCTCAGCACAGAAAGTGGCCAGCTAATGGCAGAGAGGTCCTCAAATCCCTGCCACAGAACTGCAGAGACTGGAAATGATCTTTGAGTCCAATCATTAACCCAACAATGACAACTATTGAAGGTGGTATGAGAGAATGGCCTCACTCTGCTGACTTCCAATAACTGGTGAGGCAATGGCAATAGAGTTTGTGCACTGCAGTGGAAGAGATCTATTAAGAGTCCTTTCCAAGGCTGTGCTGCTTGGGGAGCACAGTTAATTGAAGCCATGCTGCTGATATAGATTGGGTCTGTCCCTAAGCTTTGGGCTCGAATGGCTCTGTCCAGGCTGCTTCCCCTCACCTCTAGCTCTGCTCTGGGGCTGGGTGGGGAGAGAAATGGAGATTTTAGACTGGAGAAGAGGAGGCTGAAGGGAGACTTTCATGCCTTGTCTATAGCTCCCTAAAAGGTTGTAGCTAAGTGGGGCTTGGTCTCTTCTCCCAAGTCAGAAGTAACAGGATGAGAGGAAACAGCCTCAGGTTCTTAACTTGGGGGCTCAGCTTTGCTCCTTGGTTCCTGGACTTATTCCTCCCCTGCAGAGGAATGAGTCCTGGTGGACAAGAATTTAATCATGAGCTAGTCATGTGCTCTTGTGGCTGAAAATGCCAATGGGCTCCTGGGCTGCATTAGGAAGAGTGTGGTCATCAGAGGAAAGGAGGTTCTCCTGTCCCTCTACTCTACCCTGCTGAGACCACATGTGGAATACTGGGTCCAGTTCTGGGCTCCCCAGTTCAAGAGAGACAAGGAACCACTGAGTAAAGTACAGTGGAGGTTACAAAGATGCTGAGGGGCCTGGAGCACCTCTGTGAGGAAGAAAAGTTGAGAGCCCTGTGGCTGATGAGCCTGCAGAAGAGCAGCCCCAGAGGGGATCTGATCAATGCTCAGCAAGAGCTAAAGGGTAGAGGGTGGAAGGATGGGGCCAGACTCTGTTCAGGGGTGCCCAGTGACAGGACAAGGGGAAGTGGGTGCAAACTAGAACCCAGGAGGTTT
Source organism: Indicator indicator (assembly GCF_027791375.1). Classification (NCBI taxonomy): domain Eukaryota; kingdom Metazoa; phylum Chordata; class Aves; order Piciformes; family Indicatoridae; genus Indicator; species Indicator indicator. The sequence goes on along the minus strand of NC_072033.1, from coordinate 14,252,445 downwards.
CTTCTGAGGAATAACTTTGCTGTGAGGGTACTGAAGCCCTGGAGCAGGCTGCCCAGAGAGGCTGTGGAGTCTCCTTCTCTGTAGATTCCAAACCCACCTGGACCTTGTGATCCTGGGCAACCTGCTGTAGATGGCCCTGCTTTAGCAGTGGGGTTGGACTGCATGATCTCCAGAGATTCCTTCCAGCCCTCACCATGCTGGGATTCTGTCAGCATTCCTCATGATCCCTTCCCCATACTGATTAGCTCCAGCACCTCTCAGTGCCACCCAGCACTGTAATTCCTGTAAATTAAATTTAGTGTGAATTACCCTTCTTTCAAACCCACTTTGCAGTGCCAAGAAACCATAAACTGGTTTTAAGGCTACATGGGAACCAAGCTTGTTTATTTTGAAAATCTGATCACCTTGAGCTTGGGAAGTTTCAAGGATTTCCAGCAGAGTCTTGTTTTGATTGCATGGATTAAAAAAAAAAAAAAAAGTAAATATATTTAGGCTTTGGCTGGGGAATGGGGAGAAAAGAAAAGATTAACAAATATTATGTGTTTCTGATTTTCAGATTTATGCTCTTCCTCATGAAAGCCTGAATGACATTTATTTGGCTGGCTGCATAATCCATGTTAACAAGACAATTAGCATGTGCTGAAAGTTGTTATTTTTCCTCAGCATGTCAAAGTCAGGAATGCCACTGGATTTGGAACGGAGCCTTGATTCATTCCTGCTTCATGGGAAAAGGTAATATTGATTTTTTTTTTTCTCTAAAGATCTTGGCAGCATGTAATTAATACTTTTTTTTGACTTTTTTTTTTCCTCTCTTCTCACCCCCCCGCCTCCCTCTGCTTACATAAAGTGAAGCAAAACACAACAACCCAACAGGGGAAACATTCAGGCAACAATGAGTGGGTCTCATTTATTCATGTATTGAGTGAATCATAGAATGATTGTTTCAGATGGGAAAAACCTCTAAGATCACAGGCTCACAGGGTGTTAGGGGTTGGAAGGGACCTCTGAAGACCATCAAGTCCAACCCTCCTGCCAGAGCAGGACCACAGAATCCAGCACAGGTTGCACAGGAATGCATCCAGATGGGTCTTGAAAGTCTCCAGAGGAGACACCACAACCTCTCTGGGGAGCTTGATCCAGGGTTCTGTGACCATCACAGTCAAGAAGTTCAAAGATCACTCCAAGTGAGTGATCACTCCCACTGGGGAACAAGGCTGCTGCTGCTGAGGCACAGCCAGGGAGGTGAGGAGCATCCTCACTGGCTTGATTTCTTGCTCTGCAGTTGGTTTCCTCCAGGCATTCAGGATGTCCCCCTGCCTTGGCTTCTTCCTTTGCAGGAATGGTTTTCTGCTTTCCCCTGGGAAGAGGCAGAGAGCAGCTGATTAGCATTTGTGAGGCAGGATGATGTACACCCCTGGAAAGACCCAGGAATAATGGAGAGGGAGGCTGGAGGGGTGCAGTAAATAAGGCAAAGGTTGCCCATGGAATAAAAATGAAGTGAAGCACTAAATAACTCTCCTGTTCCCTGAGCAGCATCTATCCTGTGCTGGAAACAAGGCAGAGGTCCCATGGATAAATAAGTGTGATCAAATTCTGAAATATCTTTCATCCAAGCTGGGAGGATGGGACAGCAATTAGTGAGGAGAGAGCTTGGCAGGATGAGGAGAGAGGACAGGTCCCACCCAGCCCAGGTAATGCCTCTGGCTCTGGGAGTTAGTGTGAAAGCAAGGTGAGATGGGGCCAACTAGCTTTGACAAATAGCAGATGTGGCAGGGAAATTGATGAAGAACTTCAGAGAGGTGAAAAGATTTAGGGTTAAGTATGAAAAATGTGAGTGTTCCTGGCAGCATGACAACCTTCCCAGTCATATTTCAATTCCTAGATGAGAGTGTTTTATTTAGGAAGGTCACAGGTTCCCTGGCTGGCCACCAGGAATATGTGGCCAGGTTTGCTCCTCTTGTAACATGGGAGCAGAACCACTTTTGCAGCATGTGTTTTCTTTTTTTTTTCTTTTTTCCCCCAAACACAACTCCTTTATTAGTCTTTCACCATCTCCCTGCAAATTGTTAGCTGAGGAGGGATTTTAATTGCTCCAGAGCTGGTCCTCTGGGTACAGCTTAATTCCTCTTATCTGGCATCCCAGAGCATCTGAGCTTGGCTTGCTCCATTGAACTCCTTGAAGTCATTGACTGCAAGGGAAGCAAACCTGAGCCTTTCAAGAAGTATCACATTAGCACACAGTGTCACAGTATATCAGAAGTTGGAAGGTACCTCAAGAGATCATCAGCTCCAACCCCCCTGCCAGAGCAGCATCACTTAGGGTAGTCTGCACAGGAACACATCCAGGTAGGGTTTGAAAGTCTCCAGAGAAGGAGACTCCACAACCCCCCTGGGCAGCCTGTTCCAGGGCTCTGTCACCCTCACTGTGAAGAAGTTTTTCCTCATGTTGAGGTGAAGTTTTCTATGTTCAAGTTTGAACCCTTTTTTGCTTGTCTTATCAGTTATCACTGTGAACCACCCAAAAAACCATGGCCCCCTCCTCCTGACACCTACCCCTCAGCTATTGATAGACATTGATCAGATCCCCTCTCAGTCTGCTCTTCTCCACACTAAACAGCCCCAGGGCTCTCAGTCTCTCTTCACAGGGGAGATGCTCAAGTCCCCTAATCACCCTTGTGGCTCTCCCTTGGATTCTCTCCAGCAGGTCTCTTGAACTGGCGAGACCAAAATTGTACTGAGGATGAGATGTGCACACCAGCCCAAATGGAAGATTAATTTCAGTCACCAGGAGATGTGATTAAAGTATTTTAGCTGGTAGCCATGGTTCTGTGCTATGCCCAGACAGGATGCCCAGGGAGGTAGTTGAAGGCTCCTTCCCTGGAGATATTCAAGGTAAGGCTTGACAAGAACCTGGGGTGTTGGGGGTGTCCCTGCTGACTGCAGAGAGGTCACACTGGAGGACCTTTGGAGGTCCTTTCCAGCCTGGACCATTCTGTGACTCTATGATTCAATGCTACTTATGAGGAGCACTGACACAAAGAGTTTCAGGAGCTGTGATTTCTCTGTTTCCTCTGGCTGTTCAAACACCAGAATAAATTATTCCTCAAGAACCCTAAATGTAAATAATTCCTCAAGGAATTCTTTTTTCTTTTTTAGTCATCTCTCAGCCAATCACTGTTATAATTTTTCATAATTATGCCATTCTCCATCTGCTTGATGGAGCTAATGTCTCACTTTGTCAATCACTGGCCCATCTTCATCCAGCATCTTGGCAAGAGGCAGCCAGGGTGTGCAGAAATTAGGTGGGTTTGCAGGCATTTAAGTGACAGCTTTTAGCTCAGGGATGTTCATCTTTGTGTGTGTTTATTGACTGGCTCCTCAGTTCTGCCTCATCATGGAAAGATGTGGGCACAGGAGGGGCTGGATCCTGCCCCTCACCACGCTGGCATTTCATGGTGCTGTTGATACAGCAGAGAGGGACTCATCTCTCTGGCTCCTCTTCTCCCTCCCAAAGCTTGGCAGCCCTTGCCAAAAGACAAAAATCAGAAAAGACTTGCTTGGGGCAGGTGAGAGGCAGTCAAGAGGGTGCAAGAGAGAGAAGCAGCTTCATGCTTATGAGGAGAGGCTGAAGGAGCTGGGATTGTTTAGCCTGAAGAAGAGGAGGCTGAGAGATGATCTTATTACTCTTTGCAGCTACCTGAAAGGAGGTTGTGGTGAGGCCAGTGTTGGTGTCTTTTCCCAAGTAACTAAAGTTAGGACAAGAGGTAATGACCTCCAGCTGCACCAGGGGAGGATTAGATTGGGTATTAGGAAGAACTTCTCTACTGCAAGAGTGGTCAGGCATCGGAAGAGGCTGCCCAGGGAGGTGGTGGAGTCTCCTTCCCTGGAAGATTCCAAACAAGTCTTGTGTGTGATTGGCTCTAGATGATCCTGCACTAGGGGTTGGACTGGATGACCTTCAGAGGTCCCTTCCAACCCCTACAGTTCTATGATTCTGTGTGATTCTGTACAGGCTCCTCAGTGGATCCTAACACATATTGTGTCTCCCCAAAGCTCACTATGGTGACTGAAGCACAGAACCTGCACAGCACCCAAGCTGGCTCAGTGAAAGGTAGTTTGAGTAGCTCTGCACAGACATACCCTGAGGGGAAAAGCACTGATTATTTGTTCTGCACTGCAGTTTGGCTACCTGTAAACAGGCATGAATCTTGCTAAATGCATCCTTGGTAATGAGCTGGGGCTGTTGTCTAATTAATATTTCAAATGTTCCTAAGCTAGATTGATACACTGTAGATGAACAGTGTCAGATGACAACAGAAATTAGACAAGGAGCAGCTGGAAGTGATCTGCTTGTGTTTAAGACCTAGCACTGCTAAGAAACTGCTTTTATTAGCAGCTACTTGGGGAAAAAATTAAAAAAAAGAAACTTCAGGGATTTTCATAGAAGTGCTCTGTGTACTGGGTGAGGAGGGACTCACCCATCTTGCTCCCCAGTACCTACTATGAGGATCAGGTTCTGTGGTTTGGAAATTGCATGCAGGGTTTGGGGGCAGAGCAGTCTTCCTTTCTGGAAGTCATCATAAAACGAGAAATGGGGTAGCTGAGCACAGGGATTTGAATTCCAAGTGAGGATGCTTCTCTAAATGAAAGGTAGGATTTCTTCAGTGATGATTCTATGATTAGCAAGGGTTACAATTTGTAGGTTCTTGCTGACCACTGCTCCCCCAGATACAAGGTCCTTGCTTCTGCCTTTTATGCTTATAGCCTGGCAGAACACCTTGCCACTGGGCAGCTACATGGTAGCTTCAGTGCCCCATTGAACCAATTGACCTCTGGCAATCTGTATACGTATACAAGTGACTTGGCAGTCACCCTTGCCTTGCTTCAAGCCATGCTTTGCCTTGCTTTGCCTTGCTCTGCCTTGCTCAAGTCTGCTGAAGCCTTGACGCTTCACGTCACGCTGCCCAGAGCCTGGGATAAAGCCACAAGCCATACATGTGCAAGCTGGAGAAGCCACGAGCCTAGAAGCCAGAGCCACCTTAGCCTGCTTCCCCTTGCCACCAGCCTTGTGCTGTGCCTCAGTTTCCCCAGGAATCATGCAAGCACCTGTTGCCAAGAGCATCGTTAACTGCCTGCTGTCCGCTGCAGCCAGACCAGCCTGGACCCCATAGTGAACCTTTCCTGTTGGCAATCCACCATGCTGTGCCCTATGAGAGCACCCCAAAGCTAACGCAGCAGCAGCATCCCTCATGTGGGTGAAACCAGCTGTAACTCATTCACTGCCCTTTGGGTCTAACAGTTCTTATCCAGCCTCCTCTCCGCTGTAACTTAGCGCTACCTGCTCTCGGGGACCTTCTCTTTCCAAGTTGTTGCCTCCTAATTTGCATAGAAGAGTTTGTGTTTGCCCTAAGACTGCATAATTCCATTGTAAATATATCTTCCAACCACACAACAATCCTTTTAATGAGTTTTGGCATGTTTCATTAATAAGGGGTGACTATTTTGATTAATACCCGTTTGCCGTATCGTTTATTAGTTATTGTTGTGAGGCTAATTGACAAATATTCCTCCCCTCGACCACAACACCCTGGTGACTAATTTTGCCTATTTCTCTTAATTATTATCCATCTTGGTCTCCAGTTTGCAGCTCATTTTTGGCATGGAATCACTAGAGTGTGGATTTGGTTGCAGATCTTTGATCACTAATAGATGATTCCATTGACTCCTGTGTTCTGTGGGCTGTGTGTTCTGCCTGCCTCCCACACCTGACAGATTTCATGTTATTTCCTTCAGAGGGGATGTTCTGTCCCCTTCATCCTGAGTGATTAACAAAAGTTTGAAGGCTGGCTGTTTTGTTTTCTGTCAGGATGAGAAAGCAGTGATATGTAGCAGCTACATTTTCTCTGTAGCCTTTTTGGTTTGTTTGTTAATCATCCACACACAGACACGAAACAAACAGAAAAGGCAAACGTCGCATCCGTCTTCTTTCCTTAAGCACAAACAGAGACAATTCAAGCAGATTCCTAAGCCAGAAATCAACACTTCTGCCACACTAGAGAGTACTGTGACCAGAAAGCTAAATCTCTCAAGTCCCACATTTGTGACTTCTTTTGGCTTTCTGCCTCTGCAGCATGGAGTGTGGGAGCAGAAGGGCAGCTCTGCCCTTGCCTGCCTCCTGCCCGCACCTCCTGCGCTCTCCCAGGCTGCAGGCATCCTCCATGTGAAGGTCCTGGCTGGCAGAAGGACTCTTTGGCAGGCTGGCCAGGCTAGCCAGATTGCCTGGCAGAGACTGAGTCTGAGCAACTTGGAGAAAGTCTTCAGGATGCTGGTTTTGTACCAGATTTTGGGAAAGGCAGCTGGTAGATGTCTTTGTCCCATATGACACCATCTAGAAGACAGGATTTCCTGTCTGTCCTTATCAGGGCCAACCCTGAAATCTACTATTTAATCATCATGATAGGATATTGTGGGCTGCTTTTCTTCTCCCAAAATATACCCTGTTCAGTATAGAGTAGGTATCTGTTCAGTGTGTGTTTGATACTTGTGGGTTTCAGGGCCATTCTTGGATTCAAAATATACTCTCTTAGATTCAAAATATAACCAGTAGCAGGCATTAGCCACCTGGATTGCAGTTCCTGGCAGGGAACAACCCAACTCTTTGGTCCTTTACAAGGCAAAAAAAAAAAAAGGAGGTAATTAGTTTTCGTTTTTGGATGAATAACCCTTGCAAAAAAAGAAACTTCTGTGATAGTAAAGCTCACTTCAAGAGAGGAAGAGGAGAGTATTCCTTTTATGAAACATAAACTCCCCGCTGTGGAAAACTATCAAGGCAAGTAGATGAGTAAGATTATAAAAAGGATTAGATATGGATTATCCAGGATTAAGGCAATGAACTCTCTTGGATAAAATTCACAAGATGTTTTCATCCTGAATGTGTTTGGGTTCCTAGATAAAGTGTTACTCCTACACAGGAAAAAAACCCTCCCCTCTCCTGCGTTGTGAGGACCAAAAGATTGTTTGGGGTTTCTCCATTTCAGTCTCTACAAAATCCCCAAACTCCCAGAGTGAGCAAGGGCTGAGTGTAAAGACCTCATAAAGGTGAGTGGTCATAGTAGTGCCTGGTGACATTCAGTGTAGTTGAGTATAAAGAGTGCATATGGGGAAAAAAAAATCCATCTACCTGTGGATGTATGCATACAGGTATAGATACAGAGATGTGTGTGTGTATTCTGATGGTCCTTGACCTGATTAGTGCCTTGAGGGGTGAGATGTTGGGCTTACTACAGAGAGTTTCTGAGAAAGTGTAAGCTTGGTGCTCAAGAGCAATGAAATAGATGAATCAAGGGTGAGGAATTATCAGGGAACAGAGAACAGGACAAAAGATTCTGTTACAGCACTGTGCAAACTGCTGCTGATCTTCTCTGAGCCCAGCAGCCAGGTCTGGCTTCCTGCTGCAGGATGCTTGGCAAGGCTGGGAAAGGAGCACAGGACAGCTTCTCCCCAGGGACCAATGACAAAGAGCCAAAGAGTTCAACTTGGAAAAGAAGAGGTGGAGAGGAGATTATGACAGAACTGGAGAAAATCAGGAGTGGCTTGAACTGGGAAGAGAGATTCACTGCCTCTTCTAGACCCACACAGACTGCAGGAGGTTCAGAAAACTCCAAAGAAGAGTTTGCTTCAGGCAGTGGATTGATGAGGTGTGGAACTCCTGTGCACAGGACTTTGCAAACCAAAAACCTGCCATTGAGTTCAAAAAGTTGACTTAGCAGAACTGCATGGAGGAAAAAAATCCCCAAAGGCTTGCCATCCTAGAGCGAGACAGCCTCCAGCTCAGCATGCCCTTCAACCAGAGTCTGCAGCCCCAATTCCAGGAATGTCTCAATGTTTGTCCTGTTTTTTCATGTATCTCCATGGCACTGGTCAGTGGTGGCTGCAGGAGATGGAAGAGCCACACCAAGGCTGTTGCATGGTGTGGACATGAATCCACTGCTACTAGTGAGCTGTACCATGCTGGAAAGGAAAAGGTTTGTAGACACCATTCTCTGAGACTTCCAGCACTGTCCTGCTGGAGCAAAGCTCCATTATCTACTATATCACCATAGAGCTTTGATCCACAGCATCATCTTTCACAAGGGTTTGCTCTTTGAGCTCAGAGTTTGGAATTGCAACAGTCCAAGCTATCAGCTCCATGCCTGTTTCTAATAAAGGAGCTATTGCTTGCTTGTAGACAGCAAAAAATCATTTTCAGCTGTTGCTGCTACTCTCAGCAGGGTGTAATAGCAACTCATTAACGTTCACAAGTCTGACTTAATTACATTTTTTTTCTTGGAGGATTTTATGCTGGCTCAGCGGGAAGGAGGGGGGGTCATCTACATAGATTTTAGGGGCTGTCTGCTCAAAACCTTAGTAATATCGATGGCAAGTGGCTAAGAAAGGTGGAGAATTACTTTAGAAGCTTCTTTTAATCAATGCAATCTGCAGCAGGGACCCACCAGACCCCCAGGAAACATTATCAAGCCCAGTAGCTGCCTTGATAGACAATGAGATGTTGCTTTGCTGATTCTGTGCTTGTTGCTTTCATCAGACAGGCACAAAAATCTGAAAATTAGGAATTTCTGCATTGATCAAATCTTGAGGGCTTTAATTGGTTTGTTCTTGCATTTCCTTCACAGAAGGCTTGAGGCACTACTGAAAATTGAATGTGCAATAGAGAGGACTTTGGAATCCAGCTTAGGGTGGTAAAAAAAGTTTTTCTCTGGTTGCTTGTTGATGATGTCTGAGTATAACCAGGCACTGTGTGAGATGGGGGTTCTTACCTCTCTTGTGCGGCCAGCCACAGGGTATATCACTGCAGGTCACTCAGCAGATGGGTGTGGGGAGCCCTTCTCTGAGACCAGGTCCATCAAAGGCTGCTTGCTTCATCCATGCTGTTCTACCAGGTCCCAGCATGGTGTGATCCAGAGGTTACATCACGGAGCTGAAAATGCCAAACACAAAATGCCTTTGAGCATTTTATTCATGAGTTGGCTGTCATGAAGGTCAGCATGAGGGTCACAAAGCTGCTTTCTAGGTCAGCCTGGGAGGGCTTTGCAGTCTGACCCCAGCCTTGCAATTACTGCTTCTGGTCATGGATTTGGGTGGGTGGTCATAGCCTGCACAGAGTTGGGTCAGAGAGGATGAACTTTGCAGGCAGGCTCCAAGACAGGAATAAAGAAGAGGTGAAAGAAGCCACATAGTTAGCTGTGTAACTAAACTTTCTCTGGGGCAAGGAACTCTGGGCCAGTTCTGCCTCCTGTGAAGTGTGGTGCCACCTCCCACACCTCTGAGTGAAAGAGAAATAAAAGCAGTGCCTTGAGGGGTTCCTGTGAGGGGGGACACAGGGGATAGAAGCAGCTCCTTTTGCAGGTTTAGCAAATGTCTTTGGGGTTAATCTGGAAGGATTTAAGCACCAGTATGGCAGAGGAGCTTGCCTGGTAATGACCATGGCCCCTGTGGGGAGGGAGAAAGTCAGAAACAAAGCAAAAGTAATTAAACCAAAGTAGAGCAGGCAGCACTTCTCTGCTGATAATCTATGCACAGGACAGGGCTTATTGTTTGGGCAATCCATAAACCAGCCCATTTCATTGTGTTTTGGTGTGGTTGCATATGCTGCTTTATACTGTGATAGAACATTGCAGAGAGCTGATTCCCAGAGAGAACTCTATCTGGGTTGCTTGTGGTTTATTAAGAAGATCAAGATAACAAGTGCTGCATTATTGATCAGACCCAGAGGGACACTTCCTTTCTTTCTGCCTGTCGATGAAATCCTGTTGTAATTATTTTTTTTTCCCCTCCCTTTTCTCATTCATCTTTTTCTCTCACCCCTTCCTGACTCTCTGGAGATGCAGTAATGGAGTAAATGAAAAAAAAAAAACCACCACACAACAAAAAACAAAACAGTCAGTCAGGGCTGGTGGTGAGCAGGAGAAGGGTAGAAGAAGGGAGGCAAGCAGAGATGTTGCAAAGCAGGATGTGTTTGCCAGCCTGTAGAGGAGTGCTAATGCTCCTCATTGAAGCTTACACAGGGACAGAAGCTTAATGGGAGCTGAAGGAGCTATTTGCTTTGTGTCTGGAAACCTTTCAGTGTGGATAGAAATCTTTATTTACAGCATAACCAGGCCTCCCTGCCGGGTCCTGTGTAGAGCTGGATTATTTACCAAGCACAGACATTGCTATGGGCCAGGGGAAAGGAAAGCTGTTGGCTTGCTGGTTTTTAGCAGAAGAAAAGTTTTTTCCAAGACTCTGCAAAGAGGTTGGTCCAGGTGTGCACATTAGTTATGACCATGGTGCAGCAGCTGTGGGGACAAACACAGATAAAAGATCTCAGCTGCAGAGATGAGCTTTGAAACAAGAGCAGTGCTTAGCTGAGCAGGGCTTGGTGAGTCTCACTGCCTCTGAGTTTCAGATGAAGCTTTGATCCTCTGTGTCCCTCATTAAGTTTTTCTCACCCATCTGACCTGTTTGCAGGTCATACAGAGCTGGGCAGGTTTCAGGTGCACATTGTCCTCTCTGCCCCCTCAAGATTTCAGTCCTCCTGTCAGCTGGAGGTCTTCTCAGCAGTTCAGAGAAGGTAGACCCTACAGGTTTTCTGTCCTTAATTTTTTGCAGCCAGCCATGGGTACCTTGGCTGTGCTCTCCCAGTGACAGATGCTCCTCAAGGAGCAGGTTGGAAAATTCCACCTGTGCAGATCTGCAGTGAAGGAAACCTTTAGACACTCCAATTTTCCTGTCCTTCACAGTTGTGTCAACCTGGAGTGTCTCAGTAAATCAGTTAGGAGTTTGTGTGTCACCTCACATTTGTGTTGATTTTTCCTTCTGTTCTAGGCCTTTTCCTCCCCTTGCCTTCCCCTCCCCAAACCAGAAAGGAGCTCAGAGTTCTGGCAGTTTATCAAAAGTCAGGGACAGCCTCAGCTGCACGACTTGCAGTCACTCTACAAACCTTGGCCAGGTCAGTGCTGCTCTTTCAGCTCTCATGCCAATGCCTGGAGCCTGAGGCAACCATGGCACATCTGTGCTGTGCAGCCAGGGCCATTCCATGTGCAGGGAGCCAGGAAAAGTCCCAGCTGGTCCAAGAAAGGCTGTGAGGGTGATAAAGGGACTGGAACATCTCTCTTAGGGAGAAAGGCTGAGAGAGCTGGGGCTGCTTAGCCTGCAGAAGGGAAGGCTGAGAGAGGATCTTGTTAATGTTTACAAATGCCTTGAAGGGTGGGTGTCAAGAAGATGCCAGTCTCTTTTCAGTGGTGCCCTGTGATAGGATGAGGGACAGTGGATACAAACTGCATTCCGGGAAGTTCCACCTCAACACAACAAAAAACTTCTGTCCTGTGAGGGTGCTGGAGCCCTAGAGCAGGCTGCCCAGAGAGGTTGTGGGGTCTCCTTCTCTGGAGACTTTCAAAACCCTCCTGCACACCCTTCCTGTGTGTCCTGCCCTAGGTGATCCTGCTGTAGTAGGGTGGTTGCACTTGATGATCTCCAGAGGTCCCTTCCAACTCTTACCATTCTATGAGTCTATGATTCTACATGTTAGGACCCAATGATCACTTCTAGGTTTGTCCCACTGTCAGTGAAGGATGAGGCAGCTCCTGCAAGCAGTTCAGGACCCCTGTAGTCCACAAGTACACTCCTAGTGGCTGGATGTAACAGGGAGGTTGGCTTACTTTAGCTGAAGTGAAATGACTACAGCAGCAGCAGCTTTACTTGCAGAGGTGGGAGAGGGCAGGAATCTGAGAAGGTAAATTTTCTATTCAGAGGTAGTCTGGCAAGTTCTTATGGCACTTAATAGCTGGCATAGTCCCACTGCAAGGGAAGCAGAAAGCAAATTCAATCATTTATGTTACAAAAATCCCACTGCTCTTTATTATGTGCACAGATGGTGTCTCAGGAGCTTTGCTGCCAGTGCTCTGCATGCCTAATGCCAGGCAGGAGCAGTGCTTTTTCCAGCCCAGGTGACACTGGAAAGCTCCTTTCTTCATTTACTGGAGCTGTGCAGATTTCCAAGCACTCCCATTTTTTTTCCATTTCAGTTGAATCTCTCTTCCAGCAGAAAGTTGCAATGATTACTGCAGACCACATTGAGCAAATGAGAGCAGAATATGCACCGTGGAGGTGACAACCTACTGCAAGCAGGACAACAGAGAGAAAGGGATTGCAGAAATATCTAATACAGCAGGAAATGGAGCTGCTTGGTCTTAAATACTTTCAGACAAAGAGGTAAAACGTGGAACCAGCTGGATTTGTGGAAACATTTCCATTCCAGGGATGGAATAAACTCACCAAATGCCTCCCTGTTTTTTTTTTTTTTTTTTTTTTTTTTTTTTTTTTATGGAGGCTTCTTAAAGCAGCAACCCCCTTGTAAGAACTGCATTCCTCCAGCTGTTTATAAGCACTTCTAACCTGGCTTGTTAGAAACCAGCACCATCCTTCTAGAGCTGGCCACCCTCAGCTTGCTCTGCTCTACTGCTAGCTGGGTTTGGGACAGTCTTCTTAGCAGAAGGTACAAGACTGTAGAAAGGTCAGATGTGCTCAGACTCCTCTTCAGCCACACAAAGGCTGCCACTGACTTGAAGCAATAAAACTCTGTAGGCTTATGGTTCACCTCTCCAAGCCTGAAGCTGTTCTAGCACTTACCAGCTGCTTTGTTGTGGCATACAGCACCCCTAGGACACATGAAAGCACCATCTCAGGTTCCCAGAAAGGAGAAAAAAACCACAGAGAACCTGGTTGAGTTTTGAGAATCACAGATCTTGTTCCAAACAAACAAACAAACAAAAAAAAAAAGGCTTTAGGCCAGTAGAATCTAACTGCAAGGTTCCTCAGCTGCCAGGACTGGTGAGTTTCATGCTGATAGAATAATTCCTGTCAGCTGATGCATTTGGGGGCCATAAACCAAAGCCAGAGGAGATAAATACCATCAGGTGAGTTCTATCATAGGTCTTAGTCTGCATGCTGTTGGGTGGAAGCATGCTTCAAAGGGGAAGCTGGAAACAGCCAGAAGTCTCAAGGTATGTGGATTAACTGTAGATGCTTCAACTTTAATGTGTGCCTGGAGTGCCTCCAGCTTGAATATGCCGAAGCTTTTGGATGTAATATGGATGACATGCATCAGGCTGTGGGCCAGCAGAGGTTTTGGGTAGAATTCCTTCTGTTACAGAGCGTTTGACCTTTGGTCAGTTCCAAACCCAAAAGATTTCACCAAACCACAGTGCCTCTGAGCTGTCTTCATCTCCTGCAACTGGGCCAGGGTGGAAGTGAGCTTCATGGGAACATCACTTTGAACAAACAGATGTCAGGTTCTTGGTTCTTTATCATGGCTTATATCTCTGCTCCCCATGGGCTGAAGTGTGGATTTCTTGGCAGTGGGAGATTAATGGTTGGACTCAATGGCTTTGAAGATCTCCTCCAACCAGAACAGCACTGTGACTCTGTGTTTAAAGCATTGCTCTGATAACCTCAACCTGTCTCAGAGCTGAACCGCCATGGAGACAGAACTTATGTGGAGTTTTGTTTCAGCTTTTTAAATTTTCCTACTTTGTGTTTAAAGGGCCCTTGCTACAGAACTTTCTGGATGTCTCTATTGATCTCAATCAATCAATCCTGTTAGTGGCAGAGCGCACTGTGGATCTGTGATTCTTCTGCATTTAGTGATTGTTGCTACTATCAGTGCTTTGTGTTGCTCTTCCTCCTTTCCTGCTTGTGAATGAAAAGGCCCAAGTGAAGAGCAGCACCTGTTGGCCATGCCCTTGGTTCCCTGGAGAGCCAAAGGGAATGCTCGGGGAATTGAGGGGTGGTCATTTGTCTTAGCATAACAATCCTGCTGACTTCTGAAAGAAACTGAATGATTCTAGCCTTTCACCTTTAGGGACACCAGCAGAGCTGACCTGAGAGGCTGGCCCAGAGGCCACTAATGAGATAGGTTGAGGTCATCATAATGAATATTTAAGTGGTGGAATTTTCCACTGCCACCACCAAACTTTCCTCCCCCTCCTAATTACTGCCATTAATAAGGTCCTGCCAACACCTGACTAATGAGGACTCAGCATCATCTTTACTTAAACTATGGCCTTTTGTTTTCTTGGTTGTGTGATGTGTGTGACAACAGCATGAGGGTTTGGAAGGCTAACAGGTTAACAGAATGTGGAAAGAGCCTTGCAAGAACTCCATGCTGATAAAAAATATAAATTCATACTGAAAAGAATGACTTCTGGAGGTCACATGAATGCTAGGTCTGCTGGCCTCCTGTCTGGTGTTCAGAGATGATGTATTTTGTCTCCTGCTTTCTAGGACAACTCTTGGTCACAAAATGTTAGGGACTGGAAGAGACCTCTATAGATAATCTAGTTTGATGATGGATGTTTGAAAGAGTTAACTTGAATCTGCTCCTGAGTCCTGAAGGAATAGGACTATCTGCTCCAGGAAGTAGTGAGGATGCTTGGTGGTTCCTGCTCACAGTGTTGGTGGCTCCCTGCCATGTAATAACAAACAGTAAGGAGCTGGAGCTTTGTTTTCTGGTAGTGGAAGCCAGAATGAAATCTCTTGAATTCTCTCTTTCCAGTTTGATTTGTTATACACACCAGTTTATGAAATGAAGTGCTCACAGGAAGGGGAGAAAACCCTCCCTTTGCTTTGAGCTGCCACTTGGGGATGTGGTTTAATGGCCATGGTGGCTGTTAGATTGATGGCTGGACTTGGTGACCTTAGTCTTTCAAAACCAAAACAATTCAATGATTCTCATCTCATCTCCACCTGACTGACTCTTTTTAGAGCATTTAGACAGAGGTGAAATGTCCACAGTGCATGCAAGGACTAACCTTGCCTCTGAGGACCCCAGACCACAAAAGGTGCTTTACTGCTTAAAATGAGCTTAGTTGCAGCTTATCCATGAATCTCTCTCTCTTCCTCATGCTGTTAGCTGGTGAGGAACATTCTACACTGAGTCAAATGCCTCATACTTAGACTCATAGAATCACAGAATGGTCTGGCTTGGAAGGGACCTCCAAAGGTCATCTAGTCCAACCCCTTCTGCAGTCAGCAGGGACATCCTCAACTAGATCAGGCTGCCCAGAGCCCTGTTGAGCCTCACCTTGAATACCTCCAGGGATGTGGCCTCAACTACCTCCCTGGGCAATCTGTTCCAGTGTTCCACTACCCTCTTGGGAACAATGCTGTCGTGTTTTGAGTGCTGGAATGGAAATGCTGTGGGCATGCCTTCCATCTGAGTTTTGCAGGGCTTCAGGGGAGTTGGTGCAGAGCAAGCTGAGAGCGAGAAGTCAAACTCTTCACTTAGGAGCAGCTCTGAATCCTTTGGGAGTGTGGAATTGCTTGTCAGAGCTGAGAAAAGTTGGGGGTGTAATTGCAGAACCAGCAAGTCAGCCTGACTCTGAGAGATGATGTTCAGGGCTGTGAATTTCAGCTGATCCCAAGCTCTGGCTTCCCTCATTTTGGAGTTGTTTCAGGTTTAAGCAGTGTAATTGCTGGTAAATGCAAGTTCTCTGAGCTTTAATAAAAATAGCATCACATTAACCTAACGAGTTTTTACAGGCAGGATTGATAACATTTATTAAAGGGTTTATGGCATGTGTTTGTCTGCAATAAAAAAAGGATGGCACTCGATGACCTGAGAGGTCCTCAACGGTCCCAGGGCTTCTACTAGAGGAAAACCAGCCAGGAGAGGGCAATGGAGGCTTGTGTGCCACTGGTGGGGATGCCAAAGGGAGGGATTCAGAATCTTTTAACCCATCATGGATCTGTCAGCTCTTGGAAAAAGACGTGCTGCTGTTTATGGAAGCTGGTGTCTGGGCTGCATCTTGTGATTTGCCTTTGGAACGTGCTGCCCAGAGAGGTGGTGGAGTCACTGTCCCTGGAGGTGTTCAAAAAAAGGATTGGAGGTGGCACTTGAAGCCATGGTTTAGTTAGTCATGAGGTGTTGGGTGATAGGTTGGACTTGATGATCTCTGAGGTCTTTTCCAACCTTGTTGGTTCTATGATTCAACAGCATGAGCAGCAGGTGGAGGGGAGGGGATTCTGCCTCTCTGCTGAGACCCCACCAGCAGTGCTGGGGCCAGCTCTGGGTAGTGTTTAGCTGTTGACATGTGTTTTGTTACTCTTAAAACAACTTAAGTCCAAAGTTTCCTTCAAAAGAAATGAACACAAAGTGTTAGGAGTGGGAGATGGAGAGGATGATGCTGAATTGAAGATTTGATGGAGAAGATTCTCAGGAGAAGTCTCAAGGAAGTCTAGGGAAAGCAAGGAAAGGGTGCAGAAGGGGACAGAAGGGCTCAAAAGAGTGAGACAGAGTAAGCTGGAAGGGAGATCTGTATGGTTTGAATCACCTGGTGGACATTTTCTTGTCTTTGGTGGTGCAGTCATGAGGAAAGGTGTCTGTAAATATTTGATGTGGAGGGTGCTGAAGGGAAATTTTCCTCCAGGCTGTGTGTCCAGGGCAGTGCTCAACCCTCTTTCCACCATGGCATGAACGCAGACAGCAGCCTGTCAGTCAGCTACCCAGGGCGAGCAGGGACAGGACGTGAGAGGGATGAGAACTCTGAAAGCTAAAGATGAAAACCTGCTGCTTCCACAGACTTGGAAATAGAAGCTTCAGCTGGCTTTTAAAATTTATTTATATATTATTATTATTTCCTTGTGTTCTGTCTTTGTTTCTAAAAAGAGCAGAGGAGGAGGAGTTTGTGTGGAGCTGTCGAGTCAAGCACCAGAAAAACCTCAGACTTCAAGTTGGTGATTTCTTCTCCTTTTGTGGGTTGTGGTGGAGTTTGTTTTGGTTTTTTTTTTTTTTTTTTGAACCCCTAAATGCATCTTCATCAGCTGAGGAGTAAAGAATGACATAACTGAGATGTACAGTCTGCTTTTGGGCTAAACCCTGGGACTGGCAAAACATTCCTGCTCTGGCAGGGGGGTTGGACCTGATGATCTCTTGAGGTCCCTTCCAACCTCTGTGATACTGGGATGCCATCATCTCTCTGGCTTTTATTTGAAAGGAGTTAAGGGCATCAGTTTGCTGTGGTTATATTTTTTTTTTTTTTGCTTCCTTTCAGGGAATTAAAAAAAAAAAAGAAGGAAAAATGTGGAAGTTGATTTAATAGTTTGTGGGAGAATGGGCTGATCTATGACATCATTGATTAAAATAAAGGGCAGGGAAGAGTCAGCTGCAGGGAGGGCAAAAAAAAAAATCTAAGGGAATGTTTGACAAATGACAGCAAATAAAATATGAGATCACAGGGCTTGAGCTTACTATTAATACAGTTTCCAGATATCCTTCAGGAGCAAGGATGGCTTTTGCTAGAGGATCTCTTGTTTTTTCAGTTGTTTTGGGGGGGTTCTTTCTCCAGAACATCACAAATGAGTAGATATTTGACAATGAATATTCACTTAATTCCTACAAATTAGCTACTTTCCCCTTTCTCTGCTTTTAAGGATTGCACAGTAGCAGCAGAATGAGTTTCCAGACACAAGCATTTATTGAGGTACTTAGTAAATCCATCTCTAGATACCCAACATTTATTGTCAGCATTTTAGAATGACAGCAAGTAGTGATGAAAAGAAGTCTCTGGGTGCCTGGGAGGGTTGTTTAGGCACATTGGCAGATGTCTCAGTGGACTCTAGATGCAAGGAAGGCCGGCTGGGATGGGCTCACTTATCATAAATACCATCCAGCTAATAGCACACCTCAGCTGCTGCAGTTAAAGGTGGCTTCTTCATCCATGCTTCACTTCATTAGTTACTCTTAATGGGCATATGAGGTGAGATGGGGAGTGCTGTGGCAGTGTGGCATTTGAACCCCTCTCACTGCTCTTGTTTTTTTCTGACAAACAGGAGTGGGAGAAGGTAGAGTTTACCATCAAGGCTTGATGGTATTCTTTTGGATGATATCTGAATTCAGAGAGAGAATCACAGAAGGGTAAGGGTTGGAAGGGACCTCTGAAGTTCATCTAGTCCAAGCCCCTGCTAGAGCAGGGTCACCCAGAGTAAATCACCCAGTAACACATCTGGGCAGGTTTGGAATGCCTTCAGAGAAGGAGACTCCACCACCACCCTGGGCAGCCTGTTCCAGTGCTCTGCAACCCTCAGAGTGAAGATTTTTTTCCTTTGTTTAGGTGGAACCTCCTGTGTTTCAGTTTGTTTCCATTGCCAAAGGGGAAGGAATATTCTGGTGGTGTGAAGCCAGAAAGGTGAAACATCTCCCTGTAGGACAATAGCTGTGAGAGCATCAACATAAGCTTTAGCACTGCTGCCTGGGAGCTAAATGTTGAGAACAGAAGAACTGCTTGAAGGAACTGGGTTCCTGTGGATGTATTCCTGACAGTTCTGCCTTTGATGGCTTCATTATCCTATGTTTATAATTTCTGAAGATGCTAGACAGTGTTTGAAGAAAACAGCAACCTTCTCTGGAAAAAAAAAAAAGATTTTAAAATACTGGCAGAGTTAAAAAAGGGAAAATCTATAGTGGGATAAGCATGTCAGGAATGCCATGGAGCCAGGATCAGTTTGCTTCCACCAGTGTTGATCCTTAGACCTCAGCAGCAGCTCTTGTCTGAAGGCACATGTGCCTAGGGAATATGAAGGAAAGGCCACAGAGGGCTGGCTGCTTCTCCAAGTAGGCAAGGTTAGATGTGCCACCAGAGTAGCTGGAGACAGATGTTTAGGAAACATAACTGTACACCTGTGTATCCTTCTCAGAAGATGCTCTGCTTTGAAATTTAGAACTGTGGAGGTGGGCTGTTAGCACAGAAATTAATTTTGAGACATCAGTGCTATCTGGTTAGAGTAATTGCTTGTTATCTGCTCCCCTGGGGTTTGAAGCTCTTGGAAATGACTATTTACATCTCAGTGCATGCTTAAAGGAAGGAGAAATTGAACTCCATCCTTTCAAGGCTCTGTTCTGGCTCTTTGAAATGCCAAAAGGTGGGGTGGGGGTGGGAAACAAACCACCAAAAAGTATTTAGAGAACTCTTTCTCCTGACCTCCAGGAAGCCATGTCCCTCAGCATTGCATCCACACACCTTTTGAACAGATTCCAGAAAATTCCTGGGCAGCCTGGTCCAGTTCTCAACTGCCCTTTTAGTGAAGAAATCTTTCCTAATATCCCACCTAAACCTCCCTTGGCACAGCCTGGGGCTGTTTCCTCTTGTCTTACCACTTGTTACTTGGGAGAAGAGACTGATTCCCACCTCGTTCTAACCTTCTCTCAGGGAGTTGTAGAGAGCACTGAGGTCTCCCCTCAGCCTTCTCTTCTCCACACTACACCCCCCCAGCTCCCTCAGCTCTTCCTCCCCAGCCCTGTTCTCCAGACCCTTCCCCATCTCTGTTGGTGCTCTCTGGACCTGCTCCAGCACTTCAACGTCCTTCCTGGACAAGTCCTTCCTGGAATGAAGGCCCCCAAACTGAACCCAGTATTCCAGGTGTGGCCTCACCAGTGCCCAGTACAGAGGCACATTCCCTTCCCTAGCCCTGCTGACCACACTGTTATGTTTGATGCTTTTTAAGTGATGAGTAACCTCAGTGCTGGCTACTGGGTTAGAAGCCACATCGGGGGCTGATGGAGAAGTTTTTTCTTTTTGTTTTTTCCTTTTTGGTCTTTTTTTGTCTTTTCCTTTTTGGTCTTTTTTTGTTTTTTCCTTTTTGGTCTTTTTTTTTGTTTTTTTCCTTTTTGGTCTTTTTTTTGTTTTTTCCTTTTTGGTCTTTTTTTTTGTTTTTTCCTTTTTGGTTTTTTTTTGTTTTTTCCTTTTTGGTCTTTTTTTTTGTTTTTTCCTTTTTGGTCTTTTTTTTGTTTTTTCCTTTTTGGTCTTTTTTTTTGTTTTTTCCTTTTTGGTCTTTTTTTTTGTTTTTTCCTTTTTGGTCTTTTTTTTTTGTTTTTTCCTTTTTGGTCTTTTTTTTTTGTTTTTTCCTTTTTGGTCTTTTTTTTTTGTTTTTTCCTTTTTGGTCTTTTTTTTTTGTTTTTTCCTTTTTGGTCTTTTTTTTTTGTTTTTTCCTTTTTGGTCTTTTTTTTTTGTTTTTTCCTTTTTGGTCTTTTTTTTTGTTTTTTCCTTTTTGGTCTTTTTTTTTTGTTTTTTCCTTTTTGGTCTTTTAAGATTTATTCTTTGCAAAGCCTACAGTAAACACTGCCATAAACCATGCTGATGTAAACCAACTGCAAATTGAGGCATTATTTCACGTTATTTGTACCAGGAGTTTATTGCATTCACAGTTATTTACAGTATGTAAATAAGCTTTCCCAGTGTAGACAAATGTTCTGCTATAACTCAGTTGTTTCAGCATTAAAAAGAGGAGGAGGGGTGGGAGAGGAAATCAACTGAACCCCATAGATGCAAGAAAAGATTATGGATAATATTATGGATTCTTATTTGGTTTTTGTTTGGTTTTTCTCTTATAGGATTAGCTCTGTTTCAAAATAGTTTCCATTTCCTGAACTGCTGAAATCTGTGCACTTTAGCTACCTGCAATGTGTTATAAATCCATAATGACTATTTCCCACCAAAGACTGTGTTAGAATTTGAATTATTAACTGCTAAATGGCTGCATATAGATTGTAAAGCACCAAGAATTTCCTTCCAGTTGAAAGTGAGGCCCTGGTTTGGTCAGGAACACAGCTTGTGATGAACATCACAGTGTCTGAAGACAGAGGCAATTACATGCAGATGGAGCACAGGCAGAACAAAGATAAACGTAAGGTCCTTTTTAAAACTTGCTTGCAGAATTCCCTGCAGAAATGTGGGCTACAGTGTAATTGCCTGGCTTTTATAAGGGTTGATTTCCATCCCAGTGAACCTAATGGCAAAGCATCTCTTGATTTTCAGCAGCAGCAGGGCAGGGTCCTCTGGCTCCAGATTAAAGCAGCCTAAAAAGCATTTGAAGAGAGAGAGAGAGAGAGGTAGTGAACTGCTTTGGGAGAAAATATTGTTTGGGTGCATGGAGTTTGAAGAGACTGTTCAAGAGTGGGAGAGGTTTCTGCATTTGCCCACACACTTTGTATGATTGTCCTGGTTAGAGCCAGACCAGAACTGTTTCTGTTCAGTCATTTGACTTCCCAGCTCAGCCTCTGCTCAGTGCTGGCACTTTCTGAGCTTCAAGGCAGGTTTGCACAGCCAGTGGCTGCTTCTAGCAGTGAGAACATTGCAGGGGAGAGTCACTGCCAAGGACTGGGCTCTTGCTTAGACTTGCTCCTGGGTGCACCAAGGGCACTGCCACCTCTTGTGCCCCACACAAGGGCGCAGTCAGTCAGAGGTGGCACCTGCAGGGAGGAGCAGATGGGACAGGTGACCCTCAGCTGGCCAAGAAGGGATTGCATCCCATGGATGTCATCTTCAGGATCAAGCTAGAGGGATAACCAGGATCAAGCCTATTCTTCAATTTCTGGTGTCCCAGGAGGACTCTGTCCGTTCTGCCTTTGATCCTGATCTGTATGATTCTGAATCCAGTTCCTGAATCTGTCTCCTGAATCCAGTTTCCATCTGCAGCTGAGCCCATTCTGGGACTTCTGTAGTTTCTGTCCCCAGCATCAGTAGTGACAATGCTGATTTCATTGCCATCAGGGGTTGGGTTCCATATTTGTTTGCATCTCTTTGTTTCTATTTCATTGGATTGTTCTCATTTGCATCCAAAATGGTTTAGTTTTATTCCCAACCTATCAGTCTTTCTTCCTCCTTTCCTTTCCCCTCCCTTTGAGGAGGCAGAAGGGTTCACAGACAGCCTCTGTCACTTGTCTGGAGGTCAGCCTAGTCCTGACCTTGATGCAGCAAGTTGGACCCTGATTTCCAGGACCCTGATTTCCAGGACCCTGATCTAGGCTGGTATTGATTTTTTTAACTATTTTTTCCCCCTGGAGAAATCATGCTGTTTGACAAATGTAGCATGAAAAAAACCCCTTATAATAACCAACAGCAGAAATGAGTGATGATTTCTGGTATTTCTGGCTCAAGAAGGAAGGATTCAAAAAAACCTAGGTAAAGCTGGTGTTTGATGGGTCTATGGAGTTAGCTCCAGGTGGTCTGTCCTACATAGTCAGAGGAGCAGGTGGCATAGCTGGGCAGGGATGAGTTGTCTGTCCTGTTGCCTCCACATGCTTTGAGATTGTGGGAGGATGAGAGAGCTGCTGCACAGGATTCATAGGCTGTCA
Source organism: Indicator indicator (assembly GCF_027791375.1). Taxonomy (NCBI): domain Eukaryota; kingdom Metazoa; phylum Chordata; class Aves; order Piciformes; family Indicatoridae; genus Indicator; species Indicator indicator. The sequence continues at coordinate 14,230,280 of NC_072033.1, read as the reverse complement.
TAAGAGTGGCATAAAGAAAGTAAAGCAACATGGAGAGCTGACATGGGTTGTGCTAGACATCTTTCTGGTGTATCACCCCACCACTGCCTGTCTTGTGCTCTCTGTAGTTAGACAGGACATGATTGCTGATGAGCGTGAGCACAGAGCTCTTCACTGGGCATGGAAAGCATCTCCTGGTTCACAGAGATGTACTCTCAGCTTCCCTGCAAAATATTTAGGGAAGTAGACAAATCCCTTCTGTCAACTTTAATGATTAAATGTGCTGTGGAGATGGCTCTTTCCACCACCTCTGGATTCTCATTAGGACAGGCAGCACCTTACTCACAGCCTGCAGAGCTGACCCTGCCTGCTGAGTGTGCTGCAAGCTGTCTTGTTTGGAAGGACTTTGTTTCAGGGGCAATAAATCTCTGTGGTGGGCAGCACTGCTTTTCCCACTGGCTAGATGAATGTACCTGCATGTGGGATGCTGCCATGCTGTCAGTTCCAGCTGGGAACTTGGCACCTGAAAGTCATTCCCTTGGAAACAGAAAACCTTAAGTGTCTACAAGGTAGCAAAAGCAAATGTGGTTGAAGTCAAAGAGTGACAGATGCTGTCATCATCAGAGCTGGGAGGGTCTGCCCTTCCATGGGTGCTTTAGTCCTCACTCTGTTCTTCAACTTCAGCATCTGCTTGAAAAACCTTTGCAGAGCTCCTGGCAAGATGCATCAATGGTTGTGGCATGCCCTAGAGCAGAGCAGTATGTGCTACACCCTGACCTTTGCTGATCTGGTCTTTTGGTGCATGGAGGTAGGTGATAGAGTCACATGGATGTTTTGAAAGCAAATCAACTTTGGTTCTTCACAGATAAAAATCTTTGGATAAAAAACTATGGAAACCAGATTCCTAGCTTGCTAGATCTGATGGCACTGCAGAGATACAGAGAGAATGTGAGGTGGTTTGTTGGCAAGCACTGAAGAGCATCAGGCAGCTCAGCTACTCCTCATTATTGTTTTTCCAAGCAGCAAGTAGATGGTTCCTCAAACACAGCCTTTATTGACACTGCTGTTGTCAGGGACAAGTCTTCTTTTCCCTTCACCCCCAATTGCTTTCCCCAGCATTTTTATATTTGCTGCCTCTCCTCTGTTCCTAGGAGTCAAGGAAGGCATCTCTCAATCTCAGTCTGCTGGACACATAATTGGTACCAGGGAGAATCCTACAGAGCAAGATGAGCTCTGTCCAGGGCTTTTCTCTTTGTCTTTGCAGCAGCCATTGTGATCAGACCCCCCCCAGTAATGTGCTGTAACGAATCAGCACCTTGCAGGTGTGGAATAAATTAGTCTTGTGAAAAGAACTTGGCCATAGAAGCAACATAAACTTTTGCAATATTACCCCAAGGTGCCTGGTAATTGCTGTGATTTGGGGAGAGGGGGGGAAGACATCCAGAGGAGAAATGCAATTTGTTGCTGTGGCTACTAGCTCCTGGATTTATTGTCTCTCCTCTTTCTCCCTGAGTGTTGTAAAATACACCACAAATTCAGCTTGCTTGCCTTCCCTCCCCCCCCCCCCCCCCCTTTTTTTTTTTTTGTTTTGTGGTTGCTTTTTAATTTATTTTGGAGTAAATTCTGTCCACAAGTTTCTATCACTGGTGAGTGCTGCATAGCTGTGGGCTTGTACCATAATCACTCAGTGCCTGGTGTGGGTTAGCTGGTATCTATCATCAAGTCAGAGGCTGCCATTTAAACACACATTTGATATAACCCTTCCCTGGAGTGTCCTGGAGTACTTTGTCCCGGGCATCATCTGAGGTAAACCACAGCAGCTTGGTGCTGATGTACAGAAAATGGAGCAAGCATCTGGGACATCCTAGAGTTCTGGTTGAAAAAGGCATCCAACACCATCCAACTATCTCACTGCCAAACCTGGTGCTAAACCATTTCCTTCAGCACCATGTCTCTGCCTCTTTTAAACACCTCCAGGGCTGGGGGTTCAACCACCTCCCCTGTTCCAGTGGCTGAGAACCCTTGCAGTGAAGAATTTTCTTCTAATGCCTAACCTGAAGCTCCTCTGGTAGCCATTTCCTTTCATCTTATTATTTGTTACTGGGGAGAAGAGGCTGTGACCCCACCTCACTCCAACCTCCTTTCAGGTAGTTGTAGAGAGTGAGAAGGTCTCCCCTCAGCCTCCTTTTCTCTGGATCCAAACAACCCCAGTTCCCTCAGCCCCCCCTCCATCAGCCTGGGAAGTAGTAAGGAGAAAGGGAGGGCTGTTCCTTCAAAGAAAAGCCAGGTTCCTCCCTGGGATTTTCTGGTGAGCCTGGTCAAGCCTTTTCAACCCCTACAAAGCCAAGCAGAGTAAGAGCAGTGTTCAGCTTGGTGCTGGGAAGTGGGCAGGTACTGCTGTGAGCACATCAGGGGTGCTTTAGGCTGTAGAGGATACCATTGCTTTTCTGTATCCTGATAAAGCTCTTTATTTGCTTTCAGCAGATGACAGCACTGTGAACATTTCACCTCTGCTTACATTTGCCTTCCACTGATAGGATTTTGCTTTTTCCTGGGATGTCTCCCAGTTTCCATTGGCATATCTTAAAGAACGAAGCCATGTGGAAAACATGGCAGAAGAAATTGTGATACCAGGACTGAAAGCTGAGGTCAGCAAGGTGCCTCCTTCAGAAGCCAGTTTTCAGCACAGAACACAGGGAGCTGTTGTAAGCTTTTACATGATCTGGGAGGAAGGAAGTCTTAGCAATATCTCCTTGCCAGCAGTCTGGGAAAGTGGCTTTTGATATTGGAGCCTTTTGAGATGGTTGTGGCTTTCTGGTGTCCTAATTTGCTATGAAAATATCATCAGAGCTTTAGTATTTGGACTCCTGAAATGAATACTGGGCCAGGCTGCCCAGAGAGGTGGTGGAGTCTCCATCAGGTATTGTGTTGTCTCTGCACAACTCCATCTGCCATGGAGGATCTGCAGCCCTCAGCTGGTGGTTGCTGAAGGAAATGCTGCCTACATGTGCAGTGTGATGATGTCTAAGATCCCCTGTGGTTGCAAGCCCAAAGCAGTTCTGGAGAGGAGATTGATATTGGTTTCCAGTCTTTACCATTGAAGCTGAGGGCATCCCCTGAGCTTCTGTGTTTAAATGGCTCCTTAAGTGTTTTATTATGACACTTCCCTGCATCTTTCAGTAAAATAGACCTGTGGCCCTCAGACTCCCTTCAAGACCTTTGGCTGTTCAGCCTCCAAGCTCTCTCCTGTTGATGGAAGTCAACAGCAATAAGGTTATGGACTTCAGTGGAGGTGCAGTTGCTGTAAATGACAAGGGGAGTCAGCATGGGATAAAGATTTAAGAGGGATTTGCTCATTTCAGAGCAAGTGATAGACTGCTACATCACAGGGCTCATGCCATGCCATGGTAGAGCAAAGCCTGACTCTGCAGAAGTACCCCTGATGGATGATAATGAATGCTCCTTTGCATAAGATTTTCATTTGCTGGAGAGAAACATTTATTATTGCTGAGTGATAGTGTGCTCTTTGATTTTTCATCTGCTGTTTCCTGATCCAGTGATAAATCTTAACTCTTCAGGTTCTAGCTGTTCTTAATTATCTTGAATGATCCTTTTTTTGAAGTTGACTGGCAAAGATGACAGGCTGGGCAGCCTGGCCCTTCAGATCTGCTGAAAGTCTGGTCAAAGAAGGGGGAAAAAGGCAAAAGAAAAAAGAGGGGAAGGCAAAGTGCATGCAACCTGCCAGCTCTTGAAAGGAATATATGGGCTTCAAGGTGGCTTGGAGAGTTGCTTCCTTTAGATCTTGACACAAATTCCTCCCTTGCCTTTCATGTGCCAAGCTCCTGGGGTTAGCTGGCTTGGTAAGATCAGATGGATTCTTAGAGGATGCAAGGGTGAGCCAGGACAACTTCCTCATATGGAGTACTGGGTCTAGTTCTGGGCTCCCCAGTTCAAGAGGGACAGGGAACTACTGACCTGCTGGAGAGAGTCCAACAGAGAGCCATGAGGATGATTTGGGGTCTTGAGCATCTCCCCTGTGAAGAGAGACTGAGAGCCCTGGGGCTGTTTAGTCTGGAGAAGAGAAGGCTGAGAGGGGATCTGATCAATGCCTATCAATAGCTGAGGGGTGGGTGTCAGGAGGAGGGGGCCAGGCTCTTTTGGGTGGTTCACAGTGATAAGACAAGGAACAATGGGTTCAAACTAGAACAGAGAAAATTTCACCTCAACACGAGGAGAAACTTCTTTACAGTGAGGGTGACAGAGCCCTGGAGCAGGCTGCCCAGGGGGGTTGTGGAGTCTTCTTCTCTGGAGACTTTCCAAACCCACCTGGATGCATTCCTGTGCAGACTACCCTAAGTGATGCTGCTCTGCCAGGGGGGTTGGAGCTGATGATCTCTTGAGGTCCCTTCCAACCTCTGATATACTGTGAGACTGTGAATGGAGCTGCAAAACCCTCTGGAGAAAGTGATAGAAAAACCTGCCTCCAACTGCTTCTCACATATTATGTGTTCTGCTTACTTCTTTTTCGATGCCAAATTATCTTGGTTGCAAAAACCTTACAGAAGAGTCTAATTGCATCATCAACCACTTTCTAATTGATAGGGAAGAGGGGAAAAAAAAAAGCCATTAGGCCAAACAGAGCTTTCTGTAACTCAGTGTTATAATTAGATTTAGAATCTTTCAACAGATCTCAAAAAAATATTTCCCCCACATTCAAAGCACTTATGATAATTTAAAATCGTTCTCATTTCTTCATACAATTCCTGTCAGCTGGATGGTAATATAAATTATTCAGTAATTACAATAAATATAAGCTTAATATACATATATATCATTGTAATTAACTGTCCAAATAGCTGGAAGCAATTTATTTTTCCTTTTAATTCTCTTTTAGTTCTGTGGCTTCGAGAGTTGTCCTTTGCTTGAGACTCTCCATCTCTCACACAGTTTATCCCCACCAGTAGACAGCATCTAATTTATATGCTTTGAATTAATGGTGGTTTCTCCTGTGGTCATAAAAGGAGCCTGGCTCTTGGTTTGGCTGGAAATGTGTTTCTGCCTGCAGGAGAGCAGCTCTTAAAGGAGGTGTCTTTAACCCTAGGTGTGGCTCATGGGGCCTGAAGCACTTCTCTACCACTAGTGGAATGGAAGCTGAGAGCTGAGACCTTTGAGGCATCTCTCTGGGGCAAACATCATCTTGCAGTGCACTACCTTTGTGGAGGTGCTGTCGGGAGCGTGAGCAGGAGACTCAGACTCCAGACAGTCCAGGTAAGGAAAGCCAGAGATGAAACTAGAGGTGCTGAAGCTGCAAGCCTGTGCTTGTCAGGCTTTGGACTGCATTCAAAGCTGAGTGTTGTTACAAAGAGAGGATGAAAGCCTTCATCCCATGTGAGAGGAAAAAGCAATTCCTTTCTGGCCAGGGCTGGGAGATGTTTCTGGATGTAGGTTGCCCAGGAGCTCCCATGAGTGAGAAACCCCCTAGCAAAGGGTTTGTGAGGGTTCTAGACCTTCATACCCATGCTGGTATGGTGGGGCTGTGCTGCCTCTTGCACCCAGGAGCAGCTGGAGATGTTTGTGGTGAAAAACATGAGCCAACAGCCTCTTCAGAGCCATCTGAACAAGAGTTGTGAGATAACTGCAGACTGGGATATCAGCATCTCCAGCCCTTCAGCTGTCAGGGCTGCAGTCTCCAGCATGTCTGGCTGGGGCTGCATCAGTATCAGCCTTTGTTGAATAGAAAAAGGTGAGGCAGTTAAACATGCCTTGATTAGCTCTCATTCCTTGTGCTGGGTCAGCTGCTTTCTCTTTTACTGATATGGGGGAAAATCACACTCCTAGAGCTTGGGGTTTTGATCTACCCTGCAATGAGCTGCCTTCCTGCCTTCCCCTCCCAACCTCTCCCCATTGTGTGCTAACTGGGATGCTGGGATGTCCTTTGCTTAGCCTTTAAAGTTCCCTTTTAACTGGAAGTGCTTGGATGGTGATAAGACCTTCTCTGTTCTTGCAGAATCAGCGTAGTTTGGATTGGAAGAGACTTTTGCAGGTCATCTAGTCCACCTCACCTGCAGTGAGCAGGGACATCTTCAACCAGACTAAGTTCTTGGAAACCTCTTCCTTGATTTTGCTGGCAGTGAGTACCAGCTGTCCTCTGCTTGAACAAAGCACTGTGTGAGAGCTTTGAGGTGCTGGGGACGCCTCAACCCAAAGTGTTTAATGCCTGTTCCTTTGTGGTGGCCCTGCTGAAGCATGCTCTGGGTTGTGTGTGAAGCTGCAGTTGGGGTCCTGCGTGGGAGACCTCAAACAAAAATGGTGATAGGAGCTGGGTGCTGCCTCTCCAATGAGGAACTCATTCAAGGTCAGGCTTGATGGGGGTTCTGAGCAGCCTGATCTAGCTAGGAAGGTCTCTGCTTACTGCAGTGGGGTTGGACTAGATGAGCTTTGGAATGCACTGGGTTGGAAGGGACCTCTATGATTCTATGAACTGTCAGCTGGCAGAGCAAAAGGGTAATGCTGGTAGGGCAGCAGAAGTCCAGCTTGCAAATCAGTGGTGAGGATGTATCAGAAGAACAACTGTAATGAATTGCAGAACACTAGGGATTGGAAGGGACCCCTGGAGATATCTAATCCAATCTCCCTGCCAGAGCAGGGTGTGGAGGATGGCATCCAGGTGGGCTTGGAATGAACCCAGAGATGGAGACTCCATCACCTCTCTGGGCAGCCTGTTCCAGTGCTCTGTCACTTCCTGTGTTAAAGTTTGTGCCTGTTACCTCTTGTACCTCTTGTCCTGTTGCTGGGCACAGCAGATGTTGCTGGTTTATAGATTAACATCAATTTTTTTGTGTGGTTGGGTGTTGGGTTTGGGTTTGTTTTCTTTTAATTTGATGGGAGGGGCAAGCAGAGTGTGCTCCTGATATTTTTATTCATCTGACTAAAGAGCTTGTGTTAACATTCTCTCTTTTAAAATCCAGCATTGGCCTGTGTGTAAAATGAGCTTTGAAGTTCTGAGCTGACAAAGCCCAGGGGGGAGCATGGCTTTTATTAACAGCTGCCAGTACATGTCAGGAACTCTGTTTTAATGTTTAGTGAAACCCTTTTCTCTGTGAGCAAAAAGAATCACTGAGCTGAGACATACACTGGCCATGGCTGGAGGTTCTGGTGCCTGTTTGCCTTCCTGCTCCCCTCCTGCACAGTGCCTGGAGCCTGTGGGTGAGGTGGGAGAAGAAAAGAGTCTGTGGTGGCAGCTGCTGCTGAGAGTCCATAAATCATAGAATGTTAGGGGTGGGAAGGGACCTCCAGAGATCAAGTCTAATTCCCCTGCCAAAGCAGGATCACCCAGGGCAGGTCCCACAGGAACACATCCAGGCAGGTTTTGTGAAAGTCTCTAGAGGAAGAGGCTCCACAACCTCTCTGGGTAGCCTGCTCCAGGGCTCCAGCATCCTCACAGTAAAGTTTCTCCTCGTGTTGAGGTGGAGCTTCCTGTGTTCCAGCCTGTACCCATTGTTCCTTGTCCTATCACCGGGCATCCCCATAAAGAGACTGGCACCTTTGTCTTGCCACTGTGTTGGAGCTTCTTGTGTGTAGAGGCATGACATAGCAGCAGGGTTTTATTTTGTCCTCTTTGGTGGTGGAGGGGGCTGGTTTGTGGGGTTGGTGGTTGGGTTGTTCCTTTTCTTTTTCTTTTTTCTTTTCCTTTGATTCTTTTTTTCTTTTCCTTTTTTTTCTTTTTTCTTTTCCTTTTTTTTCTTTTTTCTTTTCCTTTTTTCTTTTTTCTTTTCCTTTTTTTCTTTTTTCTTTTCCTTTTTTTCTTTTTTCTTTTCCTTTTTTCTTTTTTCTTTTCCTTTTTTCTTTTTTCTTTTCCTTTTTTCTTTTCTTTTCCTTTTTTTCTTTTTTCTTTTCCTTTTTTTCTTTTTTCTTTTCCTTTTTTTCTTTTTTCTTTTCCTTTTTTTCTTTTTTCTTTTCCTTTTTTTCTTTTTTCTTTTCCTTTTTTTCTTTTTTCTTTTCCTTTTTTTCTTTTTTCTTTTCCTTTTTTTCTTTTTTCTTTTCCTTTTTTTCTTTTTTCTTTTCCTTTTTTTCTTTTCCTTTTTTTCTTTTTTCTTTTCCTTTTTTCTTTTTTCTTTTCCTTTTTTTCTTTTTTCTTTTCCTTTTTTTCTTTTTTCTTTTCCTTTTTTTTCTTTTTTCTTTTCCTTTTTTTTCTTTTTTCTTTTCCTTTTTTTTCTTTTTTCTTTTCCTTTTTTCTTTTTTCTTTTCCTTTTTTCTTTTTTCTTTTCCTTTTTTTCTTTTTTCTTTTCCTTTTTTTCTTTTTTCTTTTCCTTTTTTTCTTTTTTCTTTTCCTTTTTTTCTTTTTTCTTTTCCTTTTTTTCTTTTTTCTTTTCCTTTTTTTCTTTTTTCTTTTCCCCCCCTTCCCTCCCCTTCTTTTTTTTTCCTTTTCCTTTTTTTTCCCTTTTGTTTTTGTTGAGGTGAGTAGGCTCTAAGGTTGCCCTTGGATTTCAGTTGGGTTCTGGTTCTTCAAAAGGGTCTTAGGTGCTTTTGGAAAACATTTTAACAAAGAAGGATCCTTAGCCTTCTCCTCCATGGCTGTACAAGCCAATCTTTCTTCATAGCTCCCTTCCTTGCTGCATGGCTCAGTCCCTCTGTTGCTGTAGCGGCATCTGTTTCTTTCTGAAGTATGAATACTTTGCTGTAATCATGGAATTTCTGGAATGTAAGAGTTTCTGTGAATTGGTGTTCCTGACCAGCCTGCAGTCATGATGGTTAAGAACTGGGTTCTTGGATTAAAGGCAGGGGTGGACCACAACAGTGCTCCTGATCTTGCTGGGGACTCTGAGGTCCAGCTGGTATTTACATATCAAGTCAAAACAGGGCAAGGAGTAACTGCTTGCTGAGAGCCAAGACAGGGTGAAGAGTATAGATTTTTCCCTTTCAGTGATCAGTTACAAGTCCACAGCACCTCCACAAAGCAAGCAGAAGTGGAGCCTTCTTGTCTCTGTAAGATGATCCCCTGAAAAAATAACAGGATTAACCAGGTTGGAAAAGAATTTCAAAATAATCCTGTCCAACCTCTCACCCAACACCATCTAATCAACTAAACCATGGCACTAAGTGCCTCACCCAGTCTTATTTTAAACACTTCCAGGAATGGTGACTCCACCAGCTCCCTGGGCAGCACAATCCAATGGCCAATCTCTTTCTGGGAAGAATTTCTTCCTACCATCCAGCCTAAACCTCCGCTGGTGCAGCTTGAGACAGTCAGAGCTCTGAGTCCTTGGACCAAGCACTGTTGTTTCTCCCTGGACCTCACACCAGCTAATTTCTTGCAGGAATCTCAACTTCCCAAAGCCATGGCCAACTTCACAAGGGTTGATCAGAGGCATTCTTGTCCTGTGATGATGGCAGCTTTAATGACTACAGAAAGAGGTTGGTATTGATGCTGTGATTAGGCATTTGCAGTCCTTGGCTTTGGGGAGCTGAGCATGGCTGCTCTGGGATGAAATATGAGCATCCTGAATTTTTTATGTTGCAGTTCAAGTATATTTGGGCTAGATTCATCAAAGGAATAACCAGGAGAGATCTTTTTCATTTGTAGAATCTTAATGAATGACATGACACTGCTATTCATTATTTATCTGCTTTCACATTCTAATTAATAGTTCTGATGGCCAATTCTGATTTTTTTTTTTTTTTTTTTTTTACTTCCCTCCCCCCCTCTATATTTATAGAAAGTCATCACTTCAAAAATATTGAATTGTGCTGCTGTTGGTTATCTTCCATAAAATTTCCAAATTAATTGTAACCAAATCCATTCCTGTTTATTTCTCAACATATTCCTCAAGATGGCAACCCCCTTCCCCCCATCCCTCTGGTTATTGATCACAATTTGGTAATAAGTATACCCTAAAAAGATTCTTTCTTTCTTTTTTTTACTGTTAATCTTCCAGTGTTTTGCAAGCCTGGAGTTGAATGTACAAAAGAAGAGAATACTTGAGGTTTCCCAGGTGGAACTTTGCCACTTTCTGTTTTAATTAATGCTTTTAATCAATACTTTCAAAAAATTTGAAGCCTTTTCTCTTTCTTATTGGGATGCAATGAGTTTGGAGAACATTTAGGTGGATTCCCAATGAATCTGCTGAAACAGTGTGGTTTAAAAAAACAAAGAAATTAAATGTGTTCCTTTCCTCCTTCTCAGTAGAAGGGGAAATGATATTTTGTCCTGGTTGCATCCTAAATGAGGAATTCCCTCAGTAAATGCTTCATCTGCAGTTCTTGTATCTCCATTTCTTTATTTTAATTTAGTTTTGGTGTAAATGAGAAGTTGGTTTGACCTAAAACTTTCACACAAAGCTTTCTCTAATGGGGAACTGGGAGTTTGCCTTTCTCTGATGTTGGTGTTTGCTTTCACTGGGAACTATCCTGCCTTTCTTGACTTCAAATCAGGAGTGTGGGGTAAAGCCCATCCTTCAGATGTGGCCTTCAGGGGAGCAACAATATCTTCCCTTTGAGACTCCTGAGCAGCATCTTGCTCTGCAGGTACAAAGCTCTCACAGATGCAACCTCTTTCCTGCAAAGAGGAGCATTGCCTGCTGCCTCTGGGAATTTCAGACCTGGAGCAGCATCTCTGCTGGCACTTCAGCTTGGGGAAGGTGCAGACCAAGCCTTGGGCTGGCCCTTGCATCAGGGAAAGTTATGTAGCATTGAGCTTCTCTTTAAACTAAGCTTCTTTTAACTAAGCTTTTATTAGTTGTTGTTTGCCCCACTCTGCGACCATGTCTTCGCCTCTCGCTTTTGCAGGCTGAGTCTAGCCGGGGCAGTGCGGAGCCGAGGCAGTGCTGAGCGCGGGCAGTGCGGAGCCGAGGCAGCGCTTAGCCCAAGCAATCCTAAGCCCAGCTTGCGTCTGAGGTTTTGGAGCTCTCTGCATCCTGTCCTTCCAGGAGGCAGTCACCAGAGGGGGACAGAGCCCCATGCACGGCGAGTTCCACTCCGTCACCCACCAAAATCCTGCTCCTGAGAGCGGACCGGGCGGAGAGACGTGTTTGGGGGTTGCAGGTCCTCAGCTGCACCCCTGGGTGCCCAGGTGCGGGGGGTGAGGCTGGTGGCAAGCTGGCTGTCAAGCTGCAGGGGCCAGCCTGGTCTTCCTTTGCTGTTGTATTTCCCTACTCTCTCTTCAGCCTTGGAGACGATTTGTGTGCTTTGAAAAACCAACAGCAGCACTTCAAACAACTGCAGATTTGCTGGGGGTAATGTGAAAGATTGAGCTCAGCTTGCAAACTCGGTTTCAGAGCTGCTCAGGGGCCTTTCCTCTCTTTCATGGCAACAGAAATGCTGTTTAAAAATGACTGTGTGTAAAGGTATCTGCTCCCCTCAGTGTTTTTGGTCTGGTTCAGTGAAAGCTGGAATACAGCTCATGTCCAAGTACTGAAGTTAGCACCACCCAGAAGGAAAGCAACATCCAGAAGGAAAAATTGCAACCTGTGGCACTGAAAATGAGAGGAGAAGCAAATGTGATGAGCATTTGGCCATTGCAATAGCAGACTATGCCTGATTGGAACCTGTAGGGAAAACAAACACAATTATTTCTGTGAGACTGAATTTCATTTCCACCAGGAAAGATAAAATCTGTCACCTGCCTGCTTGCTGGAGGATGCTGGTGGGGACCAGTAGCAGCAGCCAGCCCTCAGGTAGGGTGTGGGCACAGATGCTTGTGTCCTCCTGTCCCACTGCCATCTGTGACCCCTAATAGGTGGGTCACCCATGTGGCAGGACTTGGCTCCCTCCTCATAAACATGATGATGGCAAAGCAAGTCCCCCAAACTGAGAAGCCAGAACCTCCTTGAGCTTATGTACCACAGGCTACAAGCCTTGATGTTGTTTTTTGGCCAGCCAGGACTGGTAAAGTGAAATCTGTGAGATCTTAAGACATATAAACAATACCTGGCCTGAGTCCATCTCCTTGGTGCTGGACAGCTTGTTGCTGAGTGGCTTCTCTCCAGATCCTCAGTCAGACCCTTGCCTGCATCCAGATGTCCCTGGTAATTAAATGTTAATGCCTCAAGCTGGGAGCTTGTATTGGTGTTTGAAGTGAAGCATGTTAGCAGCCCCTGTGTGGTCACCCTCAGGCTTTGAAGCTCCTCATCTGCTACCAAGGCCAGCAGGAGACAGTCCTACCTCTGTGGGGGCAGCTGCTGTGCTTGGTCCCAGCTGAACCTAGACAGCAGTTGCCCACTGATTTGGGGAACCAAAGAGTTTTCTCTTGTGCAGGCAGAGGGACTGGAAAGCTAATGAGGGTTTATTCTGGTGGAGCTGAAGAAAACAGTAAATAGTCTGGAGACAGCCACAAAGAGATGCCCACAATCCTGTTTGGACAGCTGGTGGCACCTTTACAACCTATTTGGTGACAGATGACCACAGATGTGGTCCTGGTGTGAAGGATGGAGTATGAGACATGGAAGTTCCCACAGCTTGACCTGGACATCACCATCCCAGAGACCTGGAGCTAGGTCTCCAGGGCAAGTCAGGAGCTGGAAGGTCTCCTTTGCTACAGAGGAAAGAGAAGTTTAAGATGAAGGAGGTGGCTAGAAAACCAACTTTGCTGCTGTGCAAGACTCTCTTCTTCCCCTTTAAACCATTTGATTGTAATTACTGCACAAACAGAAGGCTTGGGTAATTATTCTCTGGTTTTGTGAGTGTAAATTTAACATGTCATTCCAATGCAGCTACACTGGGAAGGAAGAGTTCCTCCTTTGAGTTTTTTTTTCTCCACAATTCACTGTTTTCAGTCTCCCCATGGGTCAGGAGTAGGTAGTTAATAGTCACCTGAGTGGGAAAGAGCTCTGAACACTGATCAGCAGTAGGGTCTGGCACTGCTATGAGGCAAACCTGGTTTGCACAAGGAGCTGGGAAGAAGCAACAGAAGTTTGTGCAGATACAGGCTGTGACCCAGTCCAAAACACAGCATGAGGAATGCAGAGTGCAGTTAGTAGGTCTCCAAGGCTTCTGGGAGCTGCCTTGTCCCCAGCAAGCCATGGTGGCTAATGAGCTCCAAGGGGACACTCAAGCTAACAAAGCCCATGGTGAAATGCTGGGCATTTGCTCAGGGATCCTGAGGGAGGACAGCTCTGGTTTTCACCTCTCCAGAGCTCTGGTGGCCAGAGCTTTTGAGCTGAAGCATCAGTAGTTCTCTCTCAAGTTTGCACAGAACGATGGTGCAAATGTTTCTCAGGGCCACTGTTTTGTGTTTTTTTTCCCCCTGTCTTTAGCATACTGCACAAAAAGCCATGAAGCTCAGCTGATATTGTTTGTTGTAAGTGAAGTTTGCATGGAATTAGAGCAGCTCCCCCTTTCAGCTGGTCAGAGTGAGCTGCATTTTGTCCCTGCTTTGTCTGCTCAGCAGTAAGCATGAGGACAAATCAGCGCAGGTGTGGCTTGTTGGAACAGTCCCACAGCTCAGGATGAAAGAGAGGGCTGCAAACAACTAGATGTCTGTGTGCTTCTGTGTGTCTAGTACAGTCAGACAAACCTCTGCTGCTGTTTGAGTGCACAAGAGATGATTTGGAAAAGCCTCTCAAGTAAGTACAAACTGCTTCCTCTCACCCGTGCTGTCGTCTTGTTCTGCCGTTCCACTCCTTCCTGTTTAATTTGTTTCCTTCCTTTTCCCTGCATGAAAGCAAAGACAGAAGTGCTGAGTGCTGAAGGCACCTGCACTTATGCCCTGCTCAGAGTATTTCCCCAGGGTTCAGGTGGATTTCCTGGTGGATTTCCCCAGGGTTCAGGCTGCCCAGCTCTCACAAATGAACCAGCTAAGGAAGCTCATTGTTGAGCAGCTGATTTTCAGCTGCTTGGATAAAGATGTTGGCTGAAGTAGTTTCATCTTTCCAGTTGATCTTTTATTTCCCACATGTATGCTCCATAGCATAACGTGTACTGCTGAGAATTAAACCTGCCAGTGCTGTTGGACTTCCCTCCACTGCAGTAGCTGTTTGTTTTGTTCCAAGTCCCACAGCCTTCAGAACCTGCCAGGCTTGTGCTTCCCATGCACAACCCCTCTGAGGGTCATGAGAAAGGTTGGAGGTGTGTATTTGTGCCCACAAAGGTCTAGGACACACCAGAGTCTCACACTCCAGAACCCTGGCATCTTGGCATGTATGGAAGCTCCATGCCTCCTGCATTTTCACAGTCTCACAGTACATCAGAGGTTGGAAGGGACCTCAAGAGATCATCAGCTCCAACCCCCCTGCCAGAGCAGCATCACTTAGGGTAGTCTGCACAGGAATGCATCCAGGTGGGTTTGGAAAGTCTCCAGAGAAGGAGACTCCACAACCCCCCTGGGCAGCCTGTTCCAGTGCTCTGTCACCCTCATTGTGAAGAAGTTTCTCCTCCTGTTGAGGTGAAATCTTCTCTGTTCTAGTTTGAACCCATTGTTCCTTGTCTTATCACTGTGAACAACCCAAAGGAGCCTGGCCCCCTCCTCCTGACACCCACCCCTCAGGTATTGATAGACATTGATCAGATCCCCTCTCAGCCTTCTCTTCTCCAGACTAAACAGCCCCAGGGCTCTCAGTCTCTCCTCACAGGGGAGATGCTCAAATCCCCTAAGCATCCTCATGGCTCTCCCTTGGACTCTCTGCAGCAGGTCTCTGTCTCTCTTGAACTGGGGAGCCCCAAACTGGACACAGGATTGCAGCTGTGGTCTCAGCAGGCAGAGTAGAGAGGCAGAAGAACTTCCCTAGCCCTGCTGGACACCTTTCTTGATCCATCCCAGGATCCCATTGGCTCTCTTGGCCACAAGAGCACATTGTTGTCCCATGGAGAACTTGCTGTCCACCAGCACCCCAAGGTCTTTTTCTGTGGAGCTGCTTTCCAGCAGAACAGCCTCTGGACCTATTTTGAGAGACTTTACTGTGGAAATGGTTAGGTCAAGTAGATTTAGGGACAATACAGGTGTAAGAGGCTATGATTTTTTGGTGTTCCTTCTTGAAGTCCACTGGACCCATTTTTATCTTTGGGCTATGGGAGGAGGTGAGCGGAAACTGACAGAATAACATAGAATCAAAACCTCCAGGCCTTCATATTTCCAACAAGGAAAGTTTGTTGTACTGAAGTTTTCCATAATATCTATGTGGGGCATGGGGGTGGTCTTTGTACCTTGCTAGTACAACATTTCTTCAGCTGGTGGGGCCTTGACCACAGAGGAAAAGTGTTCTTAAAATGTGATGACTGCATGTCTGAACTTTGCCTAGTGGCAACAAGACCCAGGTGATGTTTGACTTTGTACCTTGAGTCAGTCCTTGGCCCAGGTGGCCAAGAAGGCAAATGGCATCCTGGCCAGTATCAGGAATAGTGTGGCCAGCAGGAGCAGGGAAGTCATTCTGCCTTGTGCTCAGCACTGCTCAGGCCACACCTTGAGTGCTGTGTCCAGTTATGGGCTTCTCAGTTCAAGAGAGATGTTGAGCTGCTTGAATGTGTCCAGAGAAGGGCAACAAAGCTGGGGAGGGGTCTGGAGCACAGCCCTATGAGGAGAGGCTGAGGGAGCTGGGGGTGTTCAGCCTGGAGAAGAGGAGGCTCAGGGGTGACCTCATTGCTCTCTACAGCTCCCTGAAGGGAGGTTGTAGCCAGGTGCGGGTTGGTCTCTTCTCCCAGGCAACCAGCACCAGAACAAGAGGACACAGTCTCAAGCTGCATCAGGGGAGGTTTAGGCTGGATGGTAGGAAGAAATTCTTCACAGAGGGAAGAGATTGGCCATTGGAGTAGGCTGCCTAGGGAGGTGATGGAGTCACCATCCCTGGAAGTGTTTAAAATAAGACTGGGTGAGGCACTTAGTGCCATGGTTTAGTTGATTAGATGGTGTTGGGTGATAGGTTGGACTGGATGATCACTGAGGTCTTTTCCAACCTGGTTGATTCTGTGAAATGGAATTCAAGAGGACTTTTCTCACCTTTGTAGTTCATCTTGGTCACAGCTGAGACAGGCACTGGGGATCCTTTCTTCCAGAAAGCATGGAGCAGGTGGCATGCAAAGTGGAATAGATTCACAGAATGGTTTGGGTTAGAAGGGACCTTAAAGATCACATAGTTCCAACCCAATTGCCATCAACAGGGACACCTCCCACTAAACATTTAGCCAACACTGACCTGCATGTTAGTGACCTGTGTCTATGCCAGGTAGTCCAGTTGGGGCACGGGACCAACAGATTATTTGATTAAGAAGGGAAAATTACTCTTAAGTTATTATGAAGAGAAGAAACTCAAGTGTCATAGCAATATCAGATTTGATAACAGAGTATAAGAAATTAGTTTCTTTCCCCAGGAAAACATGTGAGGTTTCAAATCAGAAGGAAGAGACAGAATCTGGCCTTTTTTTTTTTTTTTTTTCCCCCCCAGCCAGTCAATGAATTTTGATGACTTTAACAGAAGGAATGTTTTCCTGTAATTATAAAAGATAGTTCATCTAATTCTGAAACTCTGAGCATTTTTTTTTAATTTGATCTTTAAAAAAAAAAAAATTCTGACCTTTTTTCACAATCAAGGAAACATCTGAATGAGACTTTTCCTTCTGATTTCATAGATGTGCATTTTTCAAATGAATGATTACATCAAACATTCCTAATGAGCAGCATGGATTGAACATGGCCAAGTAAACTGCCTGGCTTAGGTCCTGCTTGGTTTTGGTTTCTCCCATCTGTGGAATAAGCATTTATTCCAGGGAAACACTTTTATAGGTGAGAGGATGAGATGGGGAAGAGAACATGTCAGAAAATTCTTTTATTACCTGATTTGTGGCCTCAGGTTTTGGTTGGGTATTAGGAACAGTTTCTTTCCTGGTCAGGCATTGGAGCAGGCTGCCCAGGTAGGTGGTGGAGTCACCATCCCTGGAGGCAGTCAAAAACCAGGTAGATATGACACTTCTGAACATGGTTTAATGACCATGGTGGTGTTAAATCAATGGTTGGACTCCATCTTGGAGGTCTCTTCCAACCCAAAACAATTCTGTGATTTTTTTGATAGAAGCCTAAAGGAACCTCTCAGTCTTGTGCAACAGAACTGCATCCATGAGGTCCTGGGTTTTCACCTGTCCTGCAACATTGTTTGTGATGTTTAGATACTGTCATTATTTCCATAGTTATGGGATTTTATTCTGCCTCATTCTAGGTTTGCACTTCCCAAGGTCTAGAGCCTGTCAGGAGTCAGGCTGGGCTCATCTCTGGGGAGGGAAGCAGAAGCCACTTGTGTTGTCTCTGCGTCTTTTAAATGTAAGTTCAGAGCTCTTTTGTTCAGCACCTTGGAAAATAACTGATGACAAAAGAGATTGGGAGTTTGGATAAGATAAGAATTAAATTGAATAGTTGTCCTGAGCAAACAATGCTCTTGAACTGTGCAGGAGGTTGAAAGAGTTGTGCTTGTTTTCTAAATAGTCTTCCTGGTTCTCCCTTCTGCCCAGATTCTCTGTGCTGATGTTGAGCTTGAGCACTAAAATAATCACTGGTCCTGAACACTGAGGGGTAACAGTGAAATGCTCTTTAGCATGTGGTAAGGACCACATTCCCATCCTCCTTTTGCCATGACAAAGCAGCACAGGGCCTTCCAAACTGTCACCTGTCACTCAAAGCCTCTGGGGGGATGGTTTTAGAAATTGCCAAGAAAAGGCTGACTCCCCAGAGCTGCTGATTTCAGGGGTGGGCCCTAAAGCTCAGTGCTACATTGGCTGTCAATGGCTCCATGTCCCAGTGGAGGCCAGTGACAAATGGAGTCCCTCAGGGATCAGTCCTGGGACCAGTCTTGTTCAATAACTTTGTTGGTGGCATTGAGTGCACCCTCAGCAAGTTTGCTGCTGACACCAAGCTGTGTGGTGCAGCAGACAGGCTGGAGGGAAGGGATCCATCCAGAGGGACCTGGACAGGCTGCAGAGCTGGGCACAAGCCAACCTCAGGAGGTTCAACAAGACCAAGTGCAGGGTCCTGCAGCTGGGTGGAGGCAATCCCAGGCACAAATCCAGGCTGGGTAGTGACTGGCTGGAAAGCAGCCCTGAGGAGAGGGACTTGGGGGTGCTGATGGATGAGAAGCTCAACAGGAGCTGTCAATGTGCACTTGCAGCCCAGAAAGCCAACCAGAGCCTGGGCTGCATCAAGACAAGTGTGGCCAGCAGGTCAAGGGAGGTGATTCTCCCCCTCGGCTCAGCTCTGCTGAGACCCCACCTGGAGTACTGTATCCAGTTCTGGAGCCTCTATTACAAGAGGGATATGGACATGCTGGAAGGTGTCCAGAGAAGGGCCACCAGGATGAGCAGAGGGCTGGAGCTGCTCTCCTATGAGGACAGACTGAAAGAGTTGGGGCTGTTCAGTCTGGAGAAGAGAAGGCTCCGAGGTGACCTTCTTGTGGCCTTCCAGTGTCTGAAGGGGGCTCCAAGAAAGCTGGGGAGGGACTTTTTAGGCTATCAGGTAGTGATAGGACTGGGGGGAATGGAACAAAGCTGGAACTGGGGAGATTCAGACTGGACATGAGGAAGAAGTTCTTCCCCATGAGAGTGGTGAGAGCCTGGAATGGGTTGTCCAGGGAGGTGGTTGAGGTCCCATCCCTGGAGGTGTTTAAGGCCAGGCTGGATGAGGCTCTGGCCAGCCTGATGCAGTGTGAGGTGTCCCAGGCCATGGCAGGGGGGTTGGAACTGGCTGATCCTTGTGGTCCCTTCCAACCCTGACTGATTCTATGATTCTATGATTCTACCATGTGCTTGCATTTCCCACACTGAGCAAAGCCCTTCGAGTCAGGATAATTAACCATGTGCAAATGCACCTCTGAGCAGGAATTACACTCTGCAGTCCCAGGTTGGTATCTCTCATCCTTCTTGCTTTGGTGAATTGCAATTTAGTCCTCTTGGACTGAGGCCTTGGAGACAATTCCTACAATTCCCATAGTGTAATTAGATTATCTCTGACTAGACCTACCTGCAGCAGGCAGAATAAATGGTTTCTAACCTTCCCAGATTATATGGAGAAGGATGCCTGTGGTCCCTCCACATGGGAGCTTGTGCTCAGCAGAGATCACAGTGCCAGAAAATGGCTTTTTCAAAGTGAAGTTACACAGTATTAACTGCAGGACTAGTGAAGCCTAAGATAAGGAGATGTGTTAAATGATAAGGAGTCTAAATCCAGTAACCTGGAGACCAGAAACCAGGAGGGTCCATCAGGAGGTTGGGGTAGAGAAGGTGTGTTAAATGATAAGAGGTCTCTGTTTTGGCTTTTATTATCTGAATCCAGTAGCCTGGAGACCAGAAACCAGCAGGGTCCATCAGGAGGTTGGGGTTGATACTGAAATTGATGATTCTTTATTGCCTCTTAGTATTTGTTTAGATGGCACTAGAGAAAATTCTACGTTTTCTGACAAACCTGCCAATAAATTCACTCAGCAGGCACAAATAATGAGCAGCATGGGGACATGGCTGACAGATGATTGTCCTACATGTTTGTAAGCAACTCAAAATCCATTACTGTGGGATCAAAATTAGGTAAAAGCTTCAAGCACTGAATCAGGGTCTGAAAATCCAGGCTGTCCTTGATGTTATGCTACCTGGTAATCAGCTACAAGAAAACCTATCTTGCTCAGGTTGTATTTCTAGTTAGCACAGAGTGTGAAAATTAAAGAATTAGCATATTTGTGGCAAATAAAAGATGATGCTTTCAAGCAAGTGACTGTCCTTATTTAATGGAGGAGCTGTGGAGGTGCATCCTGTGCGTGCCCAGCAGAGCCAGCTGAATTATATGTTTAGAATAATTCATCAGATAAATTCATGGCTGTGAATAATCTGCATTCAGATCCTGACCTTTACTAAGCTGTGCTTTTTCCAGAGCTCACAGCTTTCAGGCAGTGCTGGGAAAGAGACAAGAGGAGCACAAAGCAGGTTTTTCTCCCAGTATCTCTGCTCCAGCAGCAGTCCTCATGGTGGGAACAGGGCAGGAAAGCCTCAGCCTAGGGGGAGGTTTCAAAGTGGAAAGAGGGATTTTCTGAGCCTGATGCTGGGGTTGAAGTGGTGTTTGAAGTGCTGACAGGGGGTTGGGAGCAGAGTGGCCTTGCTGTGTGTGGCTGGCACTAAGCATGTGCCAAGCCTTGGCTTGTGTCAGCACAGACTCCTGAGTCAGGCTTGCTCTCACTAATCATGGACAAAGAGCAGAAGTGCAGTCCCCACAGCTCAGTTCATGTGTGGCATCTTCCCAAGCCACAGTCCCTCACTCAAGTGTTTGAGCTCCAGAAGTGGTCAGATGAGAGGTAGTTGCTCCTGAAGCCTGTCCCCACCCCAGGGCACTGCTGGTGCCTCTCGTCTCAGAGCCTGGGCTGCAGAGGTGAATCACCTGGGTAGTGGACAGTGCTGGAATTGTGTTAACTTTTGTCTTAAAACTGCTGAACTCTGGGAAATGAGGCAGGGCAGGCTGTCCAGGGGGTGTAGGTCCACATATGTTTACCCACTGAAGCAGTTGGCTGCTTATCCCAGCACTAACCTGATGGGAAAACCACAAATGAAACAGCTCTCTGCTGATGGCAGCTCTCACTGTGTGAGCTAAACTCATTCCACACACCTTAGTGCACTGGAGAGAAGAAGGTAAAATTAAAAGAGTGTCAGGACTTGGAGACTCACAGATGAGCTACAAGCAGTTGTAAGCTCTGGTAGCTTTTACTCATCTAGCCAAAAATTAATAGGAAATAAAAGAGCCAGAGAGCAACAGGGCTGTGAAGTGTCAGGAGCAGAAAAACTGTGTCAGAGATTTCCATTTAGCCAATATTATATCTTAATATTAGATGAGTTTGTGCTGGTGATCTTAAAATTTAATTTCAGTGTTGTCAGTATCCAGCATTGGCATTCTCCCTCTGCTGCTTTCAGCAGTTTCACAGAGCTTTGTATGACTCTCACACAGAAGTGCCTGATGAGTTCTGTGGTGCTCTTTGTTTACTTCATGCTGGTAAGTAAAAATTTGCATACCCCACTGCTGTGGGGTTGGAGTTCCCCTGTGAGATGTTCCTCAGGTCTTCTTCCTCATCTAGGTGAGGGGAAACTTGAGGTGCTACAGGTCCTGGTGTTCCTGTGGCACTGGCCACAGCTCAAGCTCAGGAGCCCTTGGTGGTTTGGCCTCCTCCAGGACATCTGAGGAGTTGGCTCTTGTGTAAAATGAGCAGGAAAGCTCAGCATTAGGGCTGGATTAGGTGTAGAGTGTAGTCCTCACTTTTGATGAGCAATGTGCCTCAGTTTCCCTGCCTGTAAAACAGGGAATGGTAATGATCATAGAATCCTAGAATGCATTGGACTCAAAGGGACCTATAGAGGTCATCTCTTCCAACCCCTCTGCAGTAAACAGGGACATCCCCAACTAGATCCTGTTCACCAGAGCCCCATTGAGCCTGACCTCAAATGTTGCCAGGGATGGGGCCTCCACCACCTCCCTGGGGAATCTGTTCCAGTGTTCCATCACCCTCACAGTAAAGAATTTCTTCCTACCATCCAATCTAAATCTGCCCTGCCTGTTGCCCCTTGCCCTAGTGCTACAAGCTCTTACAAACACTTCCTTCACAGCTTTTTCTGTAGGCCCCCTTCAGATACTGAAATGTTGCTATTAGGTCTCCCTGAAGCCTTCCCTTCTCCAAGCTGAACAACCCCTACTCTCTGTCTGTGTTCATGGGAGAGGTGCTCCAGCTCTCTGATCATCTTGGTTCATCTCTTCTGAACCCTTCACATCTGCCTGTAGTCGTGATGTCTAGTAAGAGATTGCAGAGCTGATGAGAAACCCAAAGCAAGAGATATTGTTCTGTAGAAAACACATGAAGGGACATTGAAGGAGATTCAGCATTTAGCACTGCATACAGTGAGGTTCATTTACTGTTTCACTTTGATCTTCCATCACACCCCTGAACAACAGCTGAGGAAGGAGGAACACCCTGTTAGGTTTTCTTTATGTGGGATATTCCTGTTCCCATGTCTTTGAACCCATTAACTAGTAGCAGGCTTGTCCTGCAGGATGCAGCAGTGTTAGGGACCCTTTGTTGGGGCTTTGATGACTGCTGGAAAAGCAGAAGTGTGACTGAATGGGGCTTTTACTTTTTCATTTTTTTTTTTTTACTTTATTTTGGACTGCTAAGGAATTAATGTGAATAATTTTCCCATTTCACCATCTACTTTAGACTCCATCTCAAAGGATTCCCAAGAAATGTGGCATGGAAAACCCTTTAAAAAGGATCCTCTCCATGTTTCCCACACTCAGCAGGCTGCTAATGTGGCCAATAGATCTAGGTGATGGGCCTGCATGGTTCCGAGTGGATCATTAGCCTTATGAGGAGCTGTGCAACTGCCTTGTTTGTTCCCAGTTAGCAATCTCATCACAGCACCCTCTGTCTCAGGAAGAGTTCTGCACTGAAGTGTTTGCAGTAGTCACCAGGAATGTTCAGCCAACAAGATGTCCACCTTGAGCTCGGGAGCACAAGCTGCTCCACTCTTTTCCATGTTATTTCCCTCCTGGGTTGGGCTGGGAACACTCAGGACCTCTGGTGACCTCTCCATAAGTGATGTGAAGGTAAGTGCACATCTCCCACTGGCATTCAAATGGTTACTCCCAAAGAGTTCATACATCCTGACTGTCAAGTCTCTGTCTCCATGCATTTCCTATTCCTTCTCTCTCTTGGGGCTAAGGTTTTTCACTTTCAGTCTTTGCCTCCCAGGGCTGAACTCCACAGAAGCCCTCTATTAAGCAACCTCACAGCAATGCCTCTCAGTGCAGTGCATGAATGCCCACCTTCCCTGCCAGGAGGAGGAGGGGGAGGAGGAGAAAGCTGAAGCATTTAACCTGCCTGTCAAACAAAATTATTCATGGTGGATGAGTGGCTGAGCTGAATTTTGCAAGGTTCCTGTGAATAATGCACAGGATGGTCAGTCTTGGCATGGGGCTGTTACTCCAACTGTAGAATAATTCCCATGCCTGAAGGAAAAAAAGTGCAGATCTTAATTTTGTTCATTTCCTGTAAGTGATAGGAGCAAAGGGATCCTTTGATAGTTGAGCTTCAAGGGTGGTAGCTCTGCCTGTTGGAATTTTGCTCTGGGTCTGACCGTGGCTTGGGCAGGGCTGAGGGGCACAGACATGCTCAGCTCTGACCATCACTTGGGTCTGAGTCATTGCACATCCTCAGGTTGTGCTGGCATGTCACCATGTCCCTGTGTCCATGGTAGTGTGTGCTGATGGATTTATTAGCATGGGTAAAGTTGGATCATGATGAGGTGACGCAGCTCTGGGACTGCACCTAACTCATCTCCTGGCATGGTGGGACCAGGGGGCAGCTCAGTGAGCTCAATCTCTTCCTCTGGATTTTGTTTGCAGTTCAGAAGAGAGATGGATGGCCATGATCACAAAATCATAGAATGACAGAATCAGTCAGGATTGGAAGGGACCACAAGGATCAGCCAGTTCCAACCCCCCTGCCATGGGCAGGGACACCTCACCAGAGCCTCGTCCAGCCTGGACTTAAACACCTCCAGGGATGGGGCCTCAACCACCTCCCTGGAAATATACTCAGTCTTCTCCCTGAAGAATGATGTCATTCTTGGGGGGGTTTATTTTTTTCATATTCAGGGTAAAATACTCTAATGGCACCATTGCTTTCCTTCGAGCAAGAAAGTAGTTGAGCAGATCTTCTATTCTTCTGAAAAACCTCTGAGTCTATTACTTGCCTGAGAATTGGATTTATTTTTTTTTTTGTCCTTCTTGAAAGGAGCTCCTTTCATCACTTAAAAAAAATCATATTTTGGCTGAAACACCATTTTTGCCATAGAATACCATTTTAGTAATAGAATGCATAAAGGACTCTGAATACTTTGGGGTTTGATTACATGTGGAAAGTCTTAGAATTATGTTTTGAACCACTGGCATCACAGCAATGAAAGAAATAACCGGCTCCCAGCTTTCTGTGTTTATAAACTTTGCCACACCTCCAGTCCTGGGTTCAGTTTTGGGCCTCTCACTATGAGAAAGATATTGAGGTGCTGGAGCAGGTCCAAAGAAGAGCAAGAAAGATGGTGAGGGGCCTTGAGCATGAGTCTTATGAGGAACAGCTGAGGGAACTGGGGCTCTTTAGTCTTCAGAAGAGGATGCTGAGGGGAGACCTCCTTGCCCTCTATGACTACCCCAAAAGAGGTTGGAGTGAGGCAGCCATTGGTCTCTTCCATGCAACAAGTGACAGTGTAAGAGGAAATGGCCTTAGGTTGTGCCAGGAGAGGTTTAGGTTGGATATCAGGAAGACTTTCTTCACAGAAAGGGTTATCAAGCACTGACACAGCTGCCCAGGGAGGTGATGGAGTCACCATCCCTGGAGGTATTTAGAAGGTTGTGGATGTGGTGCTTAGGGACATGGTTTAGTGGTAGTGGTTTAGCAGTAGTGGTGGGAATGGCATGCTCTAGGCAGGAGGTTGGACTTGATGATCCCAAAGGTTTCTTCCAACCTCAATAGTCCTATGATTCTATGGTTTATCTTTTACTTGCCTTTTCCTCAGTGATCCTGCCCTGGCTTTTTACTCACCCTGGCAATCCACATCATGGGAGAAGTGACCACACGTGTACTTGAGAACTGCACCATCCATCACTCCACAAACACAGGCAAATCCCTCATGCTGAAAACATTTGCAGCAATGATTTGTTAATGCCAACATAAAGCTTGATGTAAGCTCTTAAATCAGAACGTTTCTGCCCAGTAACTTCTTGGCTCAAGGACTTAACATAGAGAGAAAGAAGAGGCTGAGAGCCAGATCTGACCTGCAGAGGTCCCATGTACAATGGACATCTATAAGAGGCAGCAGAAGGTTGCAGTGGCCAGACAGGTAATTAGAGAGGGTGGGTGGCACAGCTCTAACATATGGCCACAAGGGCACTGGAGTGAGGCCTTTAATTTCACATCAGGATTCCTCTGTATTTGTTAGATAGAACAATATTAACCTTTGGAATTTATTTAGAAACTCATTAGTGCTTTTTCTATAGTCCATTCTTCTCCTGATTAGCTCTCCTCATTACAATTCAAAGTTCTTTCTGCTACATTTACCACATTGTCCTGCTTTCTCTCATCTCTATTGTTGCTCAGCTTAATTTATTAAAGCAATGAAAAGGGAAGGGGTGGGGGTGGGGAGGGATTGGTGGACATAGCAACCTTCCTTGTCTTTAGTGCTTGGGGAGGAAGAGAGAAGCAGGGAGACACCTGGGAACTTGCCCCTTCCCCAGGCAGGGTGCCCAGGATGGGCATGGTGGCAGCAGTTTGCACACAGATGTGTGATGGTTTATTGTAGCAGCATCATCACATAAAAGACCTTCTGGATCTGCCTTGGTTTGAGCTCAGGGCTGCCAGCAAGGCAGCAGCCTTCACGCACACCTGCAGAGACCCTTGCTTGCTGTGTAGGTTCAGCTTGCAGAGGTTTTGCTGCTTTTTCATTTCAGTCATTGCTCAGTCTCAGAGTTTTGAAATGGAATTCACTCTGAAAGTTCAGTGTCCTCATCACAGCCTGGAAATGCATGCAGCTAATGCTCCTGACTCCTCTGGCATCCCATTGCTGAGGTTATTTTGAAACCTATGTGTATGCATGGGGTGGTGTTTCTTTTATGTACTTTCCCCTGGTATCAGGATGGAAGTCTGGGACTTGCTGTAATTGCTCTTGACTGCTGGAGAGAATCCAACAGAGAGCCAGGAGGATGCTTAGGGGACTTGAGCATCTCCCCTGTGAAGAGAGACTGAGAGCCCTGGGGCTGTTCTGTCTGGAGAAGAGAAGACTGAGAGGGATCTGATCAATGTCTATCAATAGCTGAGGGGTGGGTGTCAGGAGGAGGGGGCCAGGCTCTTTTGGGAGGTTCACAGTGACAAGCCAAGGAACAATGGGTTCAAACTAGAACAGAGAAGATTTCACCTCAACATGAGGAGAAACTTCTTTGCAGTGAGGGTGACAGAACCGTTGAACAGGCTGCCCAGGGGGGTTGTGGAGTCTCCTTCTCTGGAGCCTTTCCAACCCCACCTGGATGCATTCCTGTGCAGACTACCCTAAGTGATCCTACTCTGGCAGGGGGGTTGGACATGATGATCTCTTAAAGTCCCTTCCAACCTCTGATACACTGTGAGACTGTGACTTCACATGTCACCAGTGGAATAGGAATTGACTTTTTGCTCAGGGTTTTTTAGTAAGAGACCTGAGCCTGTCCTTTTTGGTGGGAGGAATTAGAATGGGGAGATGCTGAGCTTTGGATATAATATTAGGCATTTACTAATTTCTGTAGGAAATATGGAATTGGTGCTTTTGGTTGGATTGGTTTTGGTTTTGTTTTTTTTTTCTGTCAGCATATTGCTTGTTTCTCAAGAGTGATGCTGCTGTATCCCATGTGCTTGTGATTACAGATGCATATGCTTCTGACAAGAGATGATTAAATACAGCCAGATGAGTGCAGCCATCCCAGTTGCTGTGGTTCTGCAGTTATTGGTCTGCCTGAACATCTCACCAATGTGAATGAATGCATTTGCACAGCAGCCACCATAAACCAGCCAAGTGCCAGAGTATTTCACTTGAGGTTCTGAAGGATTAACTTCCTCAATGAAGGTTGTGGAGAGAGGTTTTGGCAAAGCCACAAAATGAATCTGAATTTCTGAGTTTCTGCACCAGTGTCTTAATATCATAAAATCATCTGCAGCACTGGTCAGGCCACACCTTGAGTACTGTGTCCAGTTCTGGGCTCCTCAATTCAAGAGAGATGTTGAGGTACTCGAACGTGTCCAGAGAAGGGCAAAGAAGCTGGTGAGGGCCTGGAGCACAAACCCTATGAGGAGAGGCTGAAGGAGCTGGGGGTGTTTAGCCTGGAGAAGAGGAGGCTCAGGGGTGACCTCATTGCTGTCTACAACTACCTGAAGGGAGGTTGTAGACAGGTGGGGGTTGGTCTCTTCTCCCAGGCAACCAACAGCAGAACAAGAGGACACAGTCTCAAGCTGCGCCAGGGAAGGTAGAGGCTGGAGATTAGGAGGAAGTTCTTCACAGAGAGAGAGATTGCTCATTGGAACGTGCTGCCCAGGGAGGTGGTGGAGTTGCCATCACTGGAGATGTTCAAGAGAAGCCTGGACGAGGCACTTGGTGCCATGGTTTAGATAGGCATGAGGTTTAGGGTGACAGGTTGGACTCGATGATCTTTGAGGTCTCTTCCAACCTTCTTGATTCTATGATTCTATGAACATCCTTAGCGCTGCGTGATAGGTTGGACTGGATGATCACTGAGGTCTCTTCCAACCTGGTTGATTCTGTGATCTTTTCTTTGAATTCTTTCCTGTCTGTGATAATTACAGATTTGGCTTGGTTTATGTCCTTGTAACAGTGTGAGAGCTGAAATCCCACTCCCACACCAACAATGACCAGGCTAGCTCAGTCTGGAAGCAAATGCAAGCTGTATTTACAAGCAAATCTACAATCTATGATGCAATGCAATGAATATGTACAGATAGACACTAGTCACAACAGTTACAAATGTGTGCAATCAACAGAAAAGCACAACCAAGCCCCCTTTGCTTCCCCCAAGGGGCCTCCCCCCTCCCAGCCAGAAGGAATCCCCCTAGGCCCCCCTGGCAAAAGGCAGAGAGTCAAGAAGCAGAGAGACTGTTAGACTTAGCTTGTCAAGGTCAGTGTGTTATCTTCAGCCAGAAAAGAAGCAGCAGCCAGACAGAAGCCCAGCAAGCAAGCTGAGAAGTGCCCAACTCTCCAACCTTATTTTGAGTAGAGATTCTTAGACATTTCTCTCTCTCCAATGGAAGTGTTTAGAATCACCATTATTTTGCCTTCTTACACCCAAGAGTGATTTATTTACATTCTTTCACTTTCTCTGCTTGAACTTTGTGAAGAAAAATTGAAAAAGACAGCCTTAAAACCATCACAGTCCTTTATATAAAAACCTGTCTCTCACACACCTACTGAAACTGGAAAGTAAAAAAAAAAACAACAAAACCAAACAAAACCCAGACCAACCAAACAAAATAAACCCCCAGCAGACAAAACCATCAAACAATCAACATTTTCCAAGTGTATAATGCTGGACTCCAGCAGAGGCTGAAAACAAGTCAGGTAATTATTCCACTCTGTTCAGCACCATTTGGAGGGTTAGGGCTGTTTGGTGAATTGTAGTTTTGAAATAAGACACAGGAACTGGGAAAAGTTCAAGTAGCTAGATATAAAATAAACTCTTGCAAATGTCAGCTGAGAGAGGGAAGGAGCTGGCAGCACGCCTCTGGCGTGAAGGTGAGTGGAGGAAGACAAGGAAAGATGAACCCTGTGGAGGGAAGGGTGGAAGAAAGACTTTTATTGCTTCCTTTAGGTTATGGGCAAGTGCCAGGACAGACTTTTGGGAGTAAGTTAATTCCTGGTGCAAGCTGAAGAAAGAAAAAATAAAAAAGTCTTTCCCCAAGGATGAATTTAGCCTGTGGGCAATAATCATAGGAGGTCAGGCTGGGGAGGCTGCCAAGAGAAGGTGGAACCAGCTTTTAGAGAGTGGTTAAGGTCTAGACTAGATGTGCATTTCTTAGTGATGGTTAATTAACTTGTTCCTGGCAATCAGCCACCAGGCCAGGAGGTGGACTTGATTTGCAAGTGGTGATTGCCAAGGAAGTCAACCCATTATTGCCTGTGATCTTGTGGCTTTCTACTTTACACCTTGCTCTTGTGTTTCCCTGTGGTTTTTGTGGCTTGAGTTTGTTGTTTGGGGTTGGGTTGTGGGTTTTTTTTTTTGTTTGTTTGGTGGTTTGTTTGGTTTTTTAATCTTTTTCTCTCTTCATGAGTTCTTCCCTTCATACAATACCGTTTTTGTGCTTCTTTTAGGGGGGGTGGGGGCTAATGTGATTGAACCTCTGCCACCTCTCCCTCCATGGTGAAGGGAGAACATCGGCCATTCACACAGGTAAGAAGAGTAAAGTCACCTATGGTTGTAGAGCAGATTCAGAACTGCTGTGGCTGAGGAGAGCACAGCCCTTTGGTTGTAGAGGGGACTCAGAACTGCTCTGGTTGAGGAGAGCACAGCCCTTTGGTTGTAGAGCAGATTCAGAACTGCTCTGGTTGAGGAGAGCACAGCCCTTTGGTTGTAGAGCAGATTCAGAACTACTCTGGCTGAGGAGAGCACAGCCCTTTGGTTGTAGAGGGGACTCAGAATGGCTCTGGCTGAGGAGAGCACAGCTCTTTGGTTGTAGAGCAGATTCAGAACTACTCTGCCTGAGGGGAGCACAGCCCTTTGGTTGTAGAAGGGACTCAGAACTACTCTGGTTGAGGAGAGCACAGCCCTTTGGTTGTAGAGCAGATTCAGGACTACTCTGGTTGAGGGGAGCACAGCCCTTTGGTTGTAGAGGAGACTCAGAACTGCTCTGGCTGAGGGGAGCACAGCCCTTTGGTTGTAGAGGGGACTCAGAACTGCTCTGGCTGAGGGGAGCACAGCCCTTTGGTTGTAGAGCAGATTCAGAACTGCTCTGGTTGAGGAGAGCACAGCCCTTTGGTTGTAGAGGGGATTCAGAACTGCTCTGGTTGAGGAGAGCACAGCCCTTTGGTTGTAGAGGGGATTCAGAACTGCTCTGGTTGAGGGGAGCACAGCCCTTTGGTTGTAGAGGGGACTCAGAACTGCTCTGGCTGAGGGGAGCACAGCCCTTTGGTTGTAGAGCAGATTCAGAACTGCTCTGGTTGAGGAGAGCACAGCCCTTTGGTTGTAGAGCAGATTCAGAACTGCTCTGGTTGAGGGGAGCACAGCCCTTTGGTTGTAGAGCAGATTCAGAACTGCTCTGGTTGAGGGGAGCACAGCCCTTTGGTTGTAGAGCAGATTCAGAACTGCTCTGGCTGAGGGGAGCACAGCCCTTTGGTTGTAGAGCAGATTCAGAACTGCTCTGGTTGAGGGGAGCACAGCCCTTTGGTTGTAGAGCAGATTCAGAACTGCTCTGGTTGAGGGGAGCACAGCCCTTTGGTTGTAGAGCAGATTCGGAACTGCTCTGGTTGAGGAGAGCACAGCCCTTTGGTTGTAGAGCAGATTCAGAACTGCTCTGGTTGAGGGGAGCACAGCCCTTTGGTTGTAGAGCAGATTCAGAACTGCTCTGGCTGAGGGGAGCACAGCCCTTTGGTTGTAGAGCAGATTCAGAACTGCTCTGGTTGAGGGGAGCACAGCCCTTTGGTTGTAGAGCAGATTCAGAACTGCTCTGGCTGAGGGGAGCACAGCCCTTTGGTTGTAGAGCAGATTCGGAACTGCTCTGGCTGAGGAGAGCACAGCCCTTTGGTTGTAGAGCAGATTCAGAACTGCTCTGGTTGAGGGGAGCACAGCCCTTTGGTTGTAGAGCAGATTCAGAACTGCTCTGGCTGAGGGGAGCACAGCCCTTTGGTTGTAGAGCAGATTCAGAACTGCTCTGGTTGAGGGGAGCACAGCCCTTTGGTTGTAGAGCAGATTCAGAACTGCTCTGGTTGAGGGGAGCACAGCCCTTTGGTTGTAGAGCAGATTCAGAACTGCTCTGGTTGAGGGGAGCACAGCCCTTTGGTTGTAGAGCAGATTCAGAACTGCTCTGGTTGAGGGGAGCACAGCCCTTTGGTTGTAGAGCAGATTCAGAACTGCTCTGGTTGAGGGGAGCACAGCCCTTTGGTTGTAGAGGGGACTCAGAACTGCTCTGGTTGAGGGGAGCACAGCCCTTTGGTTGTAGAGGGGACTCAGAACTGCTCTGGTTGAGGGGAGCACAGCCCTTTGGTTGTAGAGGGGACTCAGAACTGCTCTGGTTGAGGGGAGCACAGCCCTTTGGTTGTAGAGGGGACTCAGAACTGCTCTGGTTGAGGAGAGCACAGCACTCTTGTATGTGGGCTGTAGAACATGCTTATAATATTCCTGGTTCTAAAGAGCTTCTAGGTCCTAACAGCCCCACAGGATTGGTTTCCACCCCCTTCCCCCAGGCAACCCTTCCCTTTGATTGCAGTTCTAGTTGTTCTGTAGTCTCTGGAGATCCCCTGTTGTACATCAGCAACATCACTGAGATGATGCTTCGTTGCCTGGGGATGCCACAAGGGCTGCCACACAGGCCCAGTGTGTTGCTGGAGGATGGTGTGTTGCCCACACAATGCTCCTGCCCTTGGTGGTGTGCCAAGCTGCAGATGGAATAGAGCTGAAAGAATAACACAGGCTTGGAGTCCCCATGTAGAAGGAACCAGTCAAAGGTAGAAGTTCTGCTCAGGTAGAGAAATGAGTGCAGGTAACAGAAAGTAGGTTGACTACACATTGCATGTGTAATGCAGATCAGGAAGCTGAAGATTGGGAGGACAGAAAGTTTGGGCCTATTCCTTTGTTCCTGGAAGGAAGAAAGAGGTGGAAGTTGCCATGATGCCAGCCTTGGACTATTTCTTACTTTCAAGTGGAGCACATTAGGAAGGATGGAAAATGAAACAGTCTTCATCGACGCTTTTGCTATTTCTTGTGTACCAAAGTGAAAGACAAGGCTGAGAAGGCTTGAATGCCTGAATGGATCCTTCTAGCAGCAGATTTACTGCTGGTAGGAAAGAAATGATGAGTAGGATCTCAGGTTATGGTCCAGCCATTCTGATGGAGAAGTGTCTGCTGTCTAAAGAGTGAGTGGTATCACATCTGTGAGACTTGAGCAGTTGCAGATGCAGGTGGAGACTGAGGAGAGTGGGTTCTTGATGAACTGGAGAGGAGTAAAAGCAAGGCAATGACATTAGCATATAATTTCTGGCAGTTGTTGCAGCACATAATAACCTCAATTTAAAAGCTTCTCATTTCCCCCACTTTCTGCCTTATTAAGGCTCCAGCCTGTATTTAATGGTGGGAATATCACTTTTTTTTTTCTTCTTCCCTAATTCAATGCCTGCAATTGATCTACACAACCTGCTAGATCTTCTTTTGGGTTTCTAAAACATGTGAAGGCTCTTGCTGTGTCCTGAGAGACACAAAATTATGCCTCAAGCTCTTCCTTATGTTCTTCCTGAGTTATTTTGGTCCTTTGTTTCCTTGTGGGACAGCAGAGTAATAAGAGAGTGTTAAAAACACTGATTTTGTTGCATCTTAGATATTTGTTTTCAGCATGCCAGGCAGATTTCCACTTGAACCTCCCTCAATTTCTTTTCCTTTGGATGGGAAGTTCTGCATGCAGGGCTAAGGTCACCTCATTAGAAGGGATCTAGGACCTGTAACACCACGGCAGTCCAGCCAAGTAGACAGCTTTAAGGAGTGACTCCTTGGGCTTTCTGAGCCCCTCACTGGGAAGGAAAAGTCTATCTCTAGTTTGGTAAGCCTTCCCCACTGGTTAGAATCATTAAGGTTGGAAAAGACCTCTTAAGATCCCCAAGTCCAACCCTCAACCCAGCACTACTGTGACCACTAAACCATCTCCTGGAGTGCTGTTATTTCATTATCAACTCGGCTGCAGTGTCAAAGAACAGGGAGAGCTGGTTTGTCTGGTACTCATGCTCAGATCAGCCCTTCTGTTTTTGAACACCTAGAGGTGTTCACCAAAAGCTTGGCTGTGGCACTTGGAGCCATGGTTTAGTTGTCAGGAGGTGTTAGGTATTAGGTTGGACCTGACGATCTCTGAGGTCTTTTCCAACCTGCTTGATTCTGTGACTCTGTGAAGTGCCATGGCTAAATGGGATTTTTTTTTTTTGAGCATCTCCTGCAATGGTGACTCTGTCACTTCCCTGGGCAGCCTGTTCCAATGCCTGACAATGGGTAGCACCTTTTGAGCTGGACAGAGTGGACACAGTCCAGTTACTCCAGCTATGTATATGACCACCTTGAGGAGTTCCGCTCCTGCTGAGCTTATTTATCTGTGACTTCCATGTAGAAAGAGAAAAGTCTGTGTTTCATATTTAAGAAAATGTATCTATCCAAGTGATTGCCTTGTCTTTAATCTCTAGGCTGCTCACGTTTCACACAGTCTGGACATTCCTCCCCCTGGTGCATGTTTAGTGCCAACTCCTCCTTTCTTTTCCCTATCTGTAGTTGTGCTGTAGATCTTTTCCAGACTCATGTGACTCATCCTGCTTCCTAAGAGAAAATGTAGCTTAATCAAACTATTCTAAATCTATTTATCCAGGCAAATATTTGGACATGTAAAACAGTAGTGAAGTGCTCTGATGTCTCTCAGGGCAGAAGTGCACACCAATTACAAGCCGCTCCCTGGTGTGTTTTATCTGGAACTATTAACTGGCGAAGAGCAATGTAGGAATTTGGTTCACATACATCCACATGCACACAGAGTGAACCTTTGAGGTCCTTTTCCTCAGCACTAAATTTTACTTTGCACGGGCTTACTGCTTCATCAGCTGCTTCACCACCAAGGGGCTTTGAGGTTAGGTAGCTGCATGTAGATCTCTATCCTCTGGGTCCTCAGTTCAGTCTTTAAAAGCCAAGAGCTGCCATGAGCTCTTGGAGGCTGTGTAATGAGCTCATGGAGGCTGTGTAATGGTTTCCTCAAAAGCAGTTGGGATCATGGCTGATTGGTGTTTTGTTTTGTTTTGGTTTGTGTTTTTTGGGGTTTTTAAAACCTTTTTTCAAGTCCTTGCATTTTATCCCGAGTAGATTGGGTGTTTGAAACTCTCCTGCAGCTGCTGTGATAAGTCTTGCTCCTTAGCATGACTGAAAAGCCCATGGAGGAAGTGTTGTCAGGGTGCTCCAGCACTTCTTGCAACAGGACAGGCATCATGCCTGCAAGGAAAACATCTGGGAAGAAGTGGTGAGGATTTTTTTGGGGCTGCTCAGACATTCCAGTTTCAATTTTGTTCAAGTTCAGTTCAATAGGTCTTGACCACTTCACACTCTCCTGGTGGAAGAGACTTCAAGATAGGCTTCTCCTGTTCCCAGAGGAAGACTGCCCTTTTTCTTTGCTGGAGACTCATTCTCTGAACTGTTGACACAGGCTGCTAGAGCCCACATGGGACAATAGGAGGTCTAAATTGCCATCTAAGTGCTCAGGAGCTTGGCAAGCTTTCCTTGCTGCCAAGGCTACAGATGTGTAAGACTTAGGTTTGTTCTTTTTTTTTTTTTTTTTTTTTGGCTTTAACCTTTTGGCTGCCTGAATTAATGTATTTCTTATTGATTTGGTAATGAAGACAGAGGCCAGGCCTGGATTCATCTGTTGCCTTTTATTTGCATTTTTACTACAGTTAGTCTCCTTTCCTCATTGAAGGCCATTAGTGAGGAGCTGGATGACTTTTCCAGGCTTCTGCTTTTTGTAGTTTTCCAATGCTCTATACATAATGTATCAGGCACCATTTTTTTGCCACTGCAGTTAACTAATCCACAATGTAACAGGAGCAGTAGAATTGATTTAATATATCAGCTTGTAAGCCTTGGGAGAAAAATTGCATCAAAATAAAGAACCACATTTGTGCTGATGCTTCTCATAATCATTCTCCTCATTCTTACACTGATCTAGCCATGAAATTAGGATGAAGAAAAGGTTTTTGCCACTATGTCACACTGCAGTCAATCCTAATCTGTGCTTGAAATGAATTTCTGATGTGCCATGCTCATCCCTGCAGCACACATGGCTTCATCTTCATGTTTGTCTCATCTGCAGATGACAGCTTGCTCTATTTCACTTAAGGTAAGATGTAGTCCAGCAGCAGACAAATTGCCTGGCATGGATATCTTGACTTGCTAGTTATAGCTCTTTCATTGCAAGACCCTTTGATTTTTTTCCCCTCCTTTTCTTTCATGAAGACTTCTCAGTCTCATTGCTTTCCCTTTCTTCCCCTGAATAAGGAGGCTGGAAGAAAATGGTGGTTGAAGAACCTTTCTCAGAACCATCTCTGAAGTCACTGGCTGGCACTGAGCCATGCTACTTAGTCAAAGGCACATTAAGCTGCATTTCAACAAGAAACTGAGCCCAGTCTGACCCTTTTTTCTTAAAGGAGAATGTGGAAGTCTTCTCTTGCACAATGGGCTGTGTTGGCACAGCACCATGAAAGCAAAGTTTGGTGCTGGATTCTCTCTGCACCAGCAAAGCATTCCCAGGTCAGCAACTACTTCTGCTAAACTAAAAATTATTTTCTTTAAAAGGTGCTTGTCATTTATATAGTTAAAAATAATTTATATGGTTGAAATAATTTATTTCCTTGTGATACTTTACCTCATGAACTTTCCCTTTTTGGTAGGGAAAGCCAAGGAGTTCATGCTCTCAGGTACTTCTGGTCCTTGCTGGAATGCTCAAAGATGAATTCCTTCAGCAGTTCAGACCTAGTGAGCTTTTGCAGTTCTGCTTTGCAAAGTTGTGCTACAGTGCCACTCTGCTCACACCTACAAGTGTGTAAAACTCCATCAGGGAACTGGACAGGCTGCAGCTGCAGGGGTGGGCCCATGCCAACCAACATCATGAAGCTCAACAAAACTGAGTGCAAGGCACTGCACCTGGGTAGGGACAGAAAGCACAAATACAGCCTGGGTGGTGAGTGGGTTGAAAACAGCCCCTGTGCTCCTTCAAGAGAAGGACTTGGAGCTGCTGGTTGAAAAGCAACCTGGTTTAGTAAGAGGTGTCCCTGTCCATGGTTGGAACTAGATGATCTTTAAGGTCCCTTCCAACTCAAGTCATTCCTGTTCCTGTTGAGCAGAGTGAGCTGATGGAACAAGAGATTTTATGTTTATTTAGTAAGAGAAAACATATTGAAAGGTCATGTGGACAAAAATGCACCTTAGCAACTGCACTAATTACAGTGATTTTTGTACAGCATCCTTCCTCCTCAGGACAAGCTGCTGAAAACTGGAATCCTCTTCCTCCAAACAGGGAAAGAGCTTCAGCAGTTCCACCTCTGTGTAATTGTGTCCCAGCTCCTATGAGCACCTGCAAAACACTGCAGCAGAATCTTGGAGATCGTTCCAGGAACGGGGTTTTTGCAAAAGTAAAAGATTTTTTTTATACCTCTTTGGTGAAGGTAAAAATATTAATTGCATGAAGCATTGTCAGTAGGAGAACAAATGTAGCTTGAAAAGTGTGCAAAGATGCTGGAATTTACCAATTAGCTGGTGATGGAGGAAGCATAAAGTGCTAAAAATACTTAATTAAAACACAGACATTCAAGGAGGAACAAATGATCAACTGGCACATTCTGCATTTAAAGAGAGATTTCCTCAGCTTCACTGAGCCCCAGTGCTCTCTGGTGCAGACAGCTCATGTCAGCTGCCTTTTCCATCTCTTAAGCACTGCAGCTTGTTTACTCTTCTCAGGAACCTGCTAAAGTGAGGAACAGCTCCCACCGAAAGTGTGGAGAGAAGCTGGGGGCTGCTTCACACCTGTGAACGTGATGAACACTGCCATAAGGGCTAGGCACGTTGTGGTCTTCAAACTCCAAGCAGCAGCTGCTCAGGGAGAGCAAAGGTAAGTTTTGCTTGGTTATGACCATGAAAACCAAGCAATGACTTCAGCATTTAACACCTAAAGAGGTCAGGACAAGAGGCACAGTAAATTTTTCCTCTGGACTTGCTCCTGGGGTAATCTCTGGAGTGCACTGCTGCAGGTCTTTGGTGTGCTCAACATCTTGGCCCCACAGATGTAGCACAGACAGGAGAGCTGCCCTCTGCTATCTCTGGTGAGGAGAGAGAGTTGTTTTTAATGGGTAAGAACAAGCTTTATCTTCAACTGTCACAGCCTGGGTCAGGAAAGCATTAGGCTGTTTCCCTGGGAGCTGGTTTGCCTTCTCCCCTGGGAATTAGCTAGGCATTAGTCATAGCTTTGCTGGGACCTCTCTTTGCCCTCTCCAGATAAATGGCTGTGGAAGAGGAGGGCAGGGCTGTGAGTCTTGGAAGGGACAAGGCTCCTTCCAGCCAACCTCTGCTTGGGATGACTGATTCACAGAGCTGGGAGGAAGTTCTGAGGAGGTCATCTACCACTGCTAAACAGGAGGTCAGTTTATCTCATTTCACCCTGGGACTGCTGGGTGATGGTCATGGATGAGGCTTGTTCCTGGATGCTACAGCACTCTGTGGAGGCTGTGTTACAGCAGGGCATAGCTACACACTCCTGGGCACAGGATAGAGAGTTCTCTCTATCCCATCTCATCAGCTTTTTAGGAAGCATTCATAGAATCAACAAGGTTGGAAAAGACCTCAGAGATCATCAAGTCCAACCTATCACCCAGCACCTCATGACTAACTAAACCATGGCTTCAAGTGCCACATCCCATCCTTTTTTGAACACTTCCAGGGATGGTGACTCCACCACCTCCCTGGGCAGCACATTCCAATGGCAAATCACTCTTTCTGAGAAGAACTTTCTCCTCACTCGTTCATTAAAAACCGTGGAAGAAATGCTAGAAATAAATGCTAGAAAGCCTGCTTGAGCTGGGACTAAAAGGCTCTATAGCTTATCTATAACCAGTAGAAAAGGTCCAAATATCATAGCTTCTACTCCATCAGAGTAGTGCTATTGGAGGATGGGGCTCTTACTATGGTTATGAAACTGCAGAAGGAATGATGGACAATAGGAACAGAAAGCTTCCTGATATTTTATTTTTTTTTCCCTCTGGGCTTGTCTGGATGTTTTATTAATGAAAAGAGAACTCACATGAACCAATGGAAAACAGTGGGAAGTTTTTCTTATGTACTTAGGCCAGGATTCACCCAAAGCTTCTTCAGTTACTCCTGGCTTTCACTATCTTTTCTCCCCCTTCTCACTGACTGTCTTCTCCATGCATTATTTTCACTTTGGACAGAAAATATTTCCTTCTATCAGGTCCAGTGCAGCTAGAGACTCTTCCCAGATACTCTGCCCATCAGAGAGGATTATTTCAGAGATGGGAAGAGATGAGATACTCTCAAGGTATTTTTTTTCCCTCCCCTTTCTTGACCAGATTCCCAACATGTGTGCTGAGTCTGAGTTAGTCACATGGAGCTGATGGATGTTTGGCTTTTAATGTCTGTGCACATCTGCTTATGGCAACTCCATTACAACCATCTCTGCTAAAGCAATGCTGTGTTGCATTCTGGAGGTAACAGAGGAGCTTCCAGGCACAAAGCTCAGAGCTGGACTGACCTTGCTATAGAGGCTTCCACTGCCACTCCACCTCCTCTTTGGTCCTACAGCTCTGGATAATGGGAGCAAGACACGTTGAAAAGAAATAACAAGGTAACATCTTACTAGTGACCTGCCA